>NC_083356.1:87462500-87715000 GCF_030254825.1 Meriones unguiculatus
GGTCAGAAGACAATTATGAAGAGTTGGTTCTCTTTTACCACTTGAGATTGAGCTCAAGTTGCCACACTTCATTATACACACACACACACACACAAACACATAGAACCCAGCTCCTCACTGTGTGGACCCTGATTTATTTGCACATATGCATATGTATATAGATCATATATATGTGTCATATATATTTTATATATATGTATACATATACATGTATCATATAAGTATATGTACATATATATCATATGTCATTCATATATGTGTATATATCATATATATCATATATCCACACATTATATACATATATATCATATATCATACATATATATGTATATATCATATATCATATAAACATATCTGTGAATATATATACACATATACACATATACATATATACATATATATACATTTATATGATCAAGGTTGGGGGATTATGTGAATATATCTACATATATGTGAGTATTTGTGTATATATGTACATGACGAAGGATGGCATAAAAATGTTTTCTAAGACCATAAAAAGAAACAGATCTTCAACTGCTTTATTGTCTTTGAACAAAACATTGAGAGTATCAAAGTGGTATCCCATAAACATGGCAATGATGAATAAATTAAGAAATTGAAGGCCTTGAGTTTTGTGAACTATTTTTTTTCTCTTTGATTTACGTTACTTTCCTGTATAATACTTACTAGTTACTCAGCTAGGGAAATTTTTTTTTAATTTATTAACATAGATATATGAAGTAGGTAGCAGAGAGGCCAATTTTACTTAATGTTTACATATTTAGGGATATTTACTGAAAATACCAGTGCAAGGGAGTTCAGAACGAGAAAGGTTTTTGTTTGATGTACATAGATAAAACCCAAGGTCTCAACTCTCTGGTGCCTTCCTTCCATACTATAATAGGCTAAACAGATTGTAGAAGTATAATTTTAACTACTGGCCTGTAGACTTGAAGACTAGACATGATTACTATCTCACACAAGCCAAATCTACCCATATAAATCTAATTGATAAATTTTTTGAGATAAGGGCAAAATATATTATGTCACAACTGAAAGTCAGAGAAAAAGAACATGACAAGAATTAGCTTGCAGAGTAAGCAAGGCCTTTGCCATGTTAATGACATGAGAGCTGCGCAATATTTAAAGAAAAACACAGGGGTGGAAAGGACAGTGTGACGGAGTCTATGAGGGCCCCAACTAATAAATAGTAGATAGCATGGACCACACAGCTCTCTGACCTCGAGGAGTTGAGTTTTACCTATCAGCAGATCTCCCTACAGTTGCCACAGCAACCTCCAACGAAGAGGACGGAAGTCACACAACCGTGTAGCTTTGTAAAATTAGAAGCATAGGAACCAGCCAAGCTTCGGGCCTACACCACGATAAAAACCTGGATTTGTCATGTTATCCGCTCTTTAAGGGTAAGAATTTGAGGTGTGAAGGATAAGAATGATACAGGACACATTCAATGAACCATTTCCCCCAGGGAAGCACACACACAGTCACTCACATTCTCAGTGGTGTACACATTAACTGTACTGTTTAAATTGTGTGCTTTAGTTGGAACAGTAAGAAAAATTGTCTTATGTCCTCTACAAAGTCTTCTTAGTGTTACTTAGAAAAGAGTAGCTGAAAATTTCTCTTCACCATTTTGAAGACTGAGTAATAATGTTTACATCTAATTATTTTCTGACAGATAAATAAAACTTGTAAGACTAGAGCATCAGGAAGGAGTGATAGCACAAACTGTAATACCAACACTTTCAGGGCAGAAGAAAGAGGCTCTCATGCTTCAAGGTAGCTTAACACACACAACTCCGCAACTCCTTGAGGGCCAGATTATGCTATGATTCTCTCAAATCTCTAGGGCAAGGGAAGTAACACAGTGGTTTAGTTCCTGCTTACCATGTGCAATGTCTTAGGTCCAGTACCCAGTACAGCCAAAAGATACGTGGAGTGTGAGTGAGTGTTTGTGTACAGAGTATACAATCTATACCAGACTCACAAGCTGAGATGATGCTTGCTGTAGGGTTGTCCTTCAAAAGTAGTGAGTTTTTAACCATGTTCACAACATGAGTCTGCTCACATAATCAACAGTTATGTGGCTTGGGTGCAAATGACTAAGCTTGATTGAAATGTAGTTGTAAAGGGCTGAGTTGTGGACATGTGCCTGATGGGTCATGTGGCCCATGACAGTATGAGGGACAGAACTATTTCCTCTCTTGGTAGGAAGGCAGCCATTCTATCACCCTTCATGGACGTCATCAGTGGGCTGAGGAATGTCAAACCATGCTCTTTCTACTATCAGTCTGGAATATTATGGGGGAGGATTCTGCCATCAAAGAGGAAGTAGAAATGCAGCTTCATAGCAGGACTCCACATAATCACACCTGGAGCTGTTGAGCCGATAGCCTCCCGTGTAATTTAGCTGAGCTGGAAATACTGTGGGTTTTGTAGGATCTGGTCTCTAGTAGCAACTGTGACCATTATTTTTCTTTTTTATTATGTTTCCTTTTAAACTATGCTTGAGATCTTTGTTGTAGATGAATACCCTCTGGCACCAGCCTGGTGTGTGGAGAGTTCAGTGAGATTCAGCACTTGAAAGGCTATAGTATCACTGTGATGAATCACAATGACAAGGCAGAGTTGCAGCTAAACTGTGAATGAAGAAGTGAATCCAAACTTACTTCTTTTGACAGTTAAAAAGAGAGATGAGTGGCTACCTGAGGATTTGGATCACGATCTTTTTATGCTTTTTACTTTTTCTGTAAGAATGGCCACACACACTGTGTGTCACTACCCTAAGATCGAACATCCAAGACCGGCATTTGCTCTGTCCAAAATAAATATCATCAGCTGCCAAGTGCACATGTTATGAGCAACAGACTGCATTTGTTGATCATTCATGAAGGTGGGGAATTTGGCATTGATCCAAGGTTGAGCAATGTGTGAGTGAGATGAAAGAGTCTTGCCTAGGTATGCAGAAAAAAGAACAGTGTAAATACAGCCATGCAGTTAACAAAGCAACCCAGTTATTATAGCCCTCCCATGGAGCATAACTACAAACTCACCAAAGGCAGCTTTATGAGGGCTTTTCCTTGTGGTGACTTATTAATATCATCTTCTAGTGTATAAGAATTCAAGGTGTGTAAGAATTCCAATCATATTGGACCAAGACAAAATAATTGAAGTCATACTGAATATTTTATTTTTGGTGTGACAGGAAGAAATGCCTATGGCTACTTTTGTGCATTTCCCAACTATATTCTAATTAACAGGACTGACAGGATTCAGATAATTTGGAAAAAGTGATGCTCAGATATAGCCTATAGATGCAGTCTCCAAGTGGGTTCCTTAGTAAGGGGAGAAGGAGCTGTCTCTGCCATGAACTCAGTGGCAGGCTCTCTGATCACCTCCCCCTGCTGGGTGCAGCCTTGCCAGGCCACAGAGGAAGACAGTCCTGAAGAGACCTGATAGGCTAGGGTCAGAGGGAAGGAAGAGGACCTTCCCTATCAGTGGTCTAGGGGTGTGGCATAGGGTGAGAGGAGGGAGGACAGGATAGGGAGGAGACAAGGAAGGGGTCTACAGCCAGGATACAAAATGAATTAATTGTAATAAATAATAAAAAAGAATGCCTACTCCAAATATTTGTGGTAAAGTTTAATCCAAAAGGATATATGTTTCTTATGTGCTATGTAGTTGTGATGCCCATAGGTGTATGAGGACAGGGTCATTAACTAAAGCATAAGCAACCTCTCAGTAGCCACAGCCACATCCCAAAACAAAGTGACCTCTCCCAGCAGCTATCAATGTCCAAAGCTCATCTCTTTAGCCATTGGGGGGAGGGGGGCTGGGTAACGCCTATCATATCCATGCTCTAAAGGTTTGAACTTGTGCAGGTCTTGTGAAGAAAACAACTGCTTTGAGTTCATGTGTGCAAAAGCCATGTCATGTCCATACAATAGGATTCGTAGCAACCATCCTTAATCTTCCACCTCTTAAATTCTTTCTCCTTTTCTTCTGTGTTCTCTGCACCTTCAGGAAGCACACACTGGTATTGAAGTTCCATATATGGGTGAGCAATCCCAGTCACTTATTTTCAGCACTTCAAAGAGTTCTGTATCTCTCCATTAATAACTATCCACTGTAAGATGAACTTTCTCCCAGCAAGGTTGAAAACATAACAACTCTTGGATGTAAACATAAGTATTTAGTAACATGATACCTTAGCAAAGCAAGAAAATCCCTAAGGCCTATGACCTCCCTAAACATGCGTTTTCACCATGAGTACAGTATCAGGAATAGGGCAGACTTTCTGGTTCTGTAATTTCTCACGAAGAAAGTAGTTGGTTATTCCTGTAAGAGTCTCACCACTATTGCAACCATGGGCATACCTTTCCTGGCACCTTAGTGATGCAGCACGGAGCTTCCAGCATGGGAACATCTGTTCCAGTGTCACCTTTTTCTTCTCCAGAAATATTCATAGGCCCTTATAATTTAATGGAGTATTTTCTTGACAGTAAAAGATTGAAATGTTTGTGTCTTTCAACTAAACCTTAGTGTCTTCAGCAGTAGGATCATACCATCTAGTTATGATTGTCAACCTAGGTAATAGTAATGGTAATTGTATTTTGGAGATGCTTCTAGTGTTTCCCTGACCGATAAGTCACAGGGAAAAAGTAATACATGTTTGTCATTGAGATATTCATTTAATAATTAATGCCACCCGAATGCAGCCCTGCTCATCTGTGTAGGGTGTCTCTGTTCTGTTTTTAACAGTTTAAAGACTAGTGGGACTTAATTAGGTGTTTACCTAGCTTTACTATAGGTTATTTAATCTGTCCCACATACTTTCCTTGCCCCCAAAACACTTAACCTCCTGTTCTTTCATAACACCAGTCTTCTACTATCCCCTCTTATGTTTTTTTCTTGAGGTACAAGAGCATATGTTTCCATACAGCTTTTTCAAACACACTTTAGTTTGGTTAACCCTTCCTGCACCTCTTCCTTTCCTTAAACCCATTGCTCTAGTGTATGCTTTGTTTCTTAGGCCTCCAGTTCCCTCTACCTGCATTTCCATTTTTCCTCTCTTTTACTACTTCCTCCTCCTTTGTCTTTCTACCTTTGTAAGTTCTGTTGAGGATTGGCAATTAATTTCCCAACTGTCATCTATTTAAAAAATTCCAAGTAGAATCCAATTTTATTTCTGTGTTTTTCTGAGCTCTGATTTTTCTTCTTATTTGCTGGGAAAGTGTAGCATAATGTCTGCACCAATCCTTGTTACACTAGTAATTTTGAAGTCCTGAATAGGAAAAAAGAATGCCTTCAAAAATGTTCATCTGGTAAGTAAACAAGCAAGCAGCTCTTAGCCTTTGAAACACAAATGTTGGGAATACTAAGGTTAACAAGGAAGGAAGTGAGAGTCAGGCTCTGCAAAAAAGGTTACAAAAACAGTACACTCTTGAAAGCATCTTTTGGCAAACCTCCTGCAGAAGCATTTAGAGTAACAGAAGTTTAGAGTTACTTGAAAAGATAAAGGGGCAGGGATGATGTTCAGAGAACAGAATGAAATAATTACAGCTGGGAAAAAGAGAGATGAGCTCAGACTCTTGTTTGGGGATAAGAAAAAAGGGAAGCTGGGAAAACTACAGTTTATGTTGTTCACATGACCAGTCTCCATAGTCTCCCCAGTTCATCTTCCAGTTCCATTCACGTTCTCACGATTTCATCCAACTGCTTGGCAGATTTCAAAAGAAATGACACATATTTCATTGAACTCCCAGTACACTCGTATTAAAGATATTCCCTTAATAATAACTGTTTTAGTTTTTCTTGGAAGAATTACAGCTACATAAGCCAGCCAATTACTCTATCTGATAATAGTCAGGATTGACCAGTGGGTAAACACGCTGGACCACAACACAGTTAACATTTTGCCTCATATTTCTTTGTTATACAAATTATAGCATACTTTCCAAAGCTTTGTTTAGACTGGGTGATACTAATGAGACCTGATTGATAGAGGCCTAGAAAGTATTATAAACTTATCTGACTCTTCAGTTAATGCAATGTTTATTAGGTTTACACAATGAAAAGAATGAATTTACATGATATAAACTTGGAATTTGAGACATTTCTCTGAAAGTTCGAGCTAAGTGGACTACATAAGTCTTGGTATGGCATGCGTTTCTAAAGCATTTTATAATATAAACCTTATACCAGGTATTTCATTTAGAAATAAAGTTATTCCAAAGCATTTCTAAAACAGTAATCTTCAACTAGGGTCCGTTTGTTCTCACATAGGAAGTATTTTAATGCTAGAGACAATTTTAATTTTCTTAACTAGTGTGTTGAGTGGGTAGATAATATTAATGTTCAGTGCAGGAAAGTCGAGGTACTCTTAAGCATCCCATATTGCCCAAGAAAACCTCAACAGCTAAGTATTATCTGACCCTAAAAGTCAAAAGTGCTGAGCAGGAAAAAAAAAGTCTATAAAACCCCTACTTATCTTCCATGAGGATGGTTCTTTCAAATTCTGGTTATGGAACTACTAAAATAGGCTTCACAAACCTTCCACCAGGAAGTCCTCTCTTGGTTTGTGTTCACCGTGGTCTTAAAAGTGATCACAATGAACATCCCTTACTGTCTTCGTACATTTAGATAATGAACACTAGCTATTTTATAAGGGTGTCTAAGAGACATTTCCATAAACTTCCATGCTCCATATAGTTTATGCATGCACACACATATGCACACACATACTAATAAATAAAATCCTAAATAACAATGGCTTTGAAATGAAATTTTGTCTCTATAAGTATACATGTATTTTTCTAGATAAGGACTACCAATCCAATTGATAGAATATGTCATCGGCATACATTATGGCTATATTTTAATAAATGTGACATGATACCTTTATGAAGTTGAGCTGAGTAATTAGCAATATTTGGGGCCATTTACCCCTGACGTACTATATAGGTATATGTATAGGTATAGGAATGGGTATAGGCATATGTTGTATATGTATTTGTGCTTGTGTGTGTGCTTTCATGCTTTACAGGCTGGAGGAGCTTTAACATATGGACTTAACACAACTCAGAAATAAGAGTGACCTTCTGAATCAGTGTTTTCTGGTAATCGTAATGTATATGAACTTTAAAATCTGCTCAATTGCCATTTATTCGTAGGTAATGATCAACAACATCTTTACCTTTAAAACTCCCATTTATTTTATTAGTTGTTTATTTAACCAAGCACAGCAGCATTTCAATAATGTGCATCTAAAATTTTACTGTTCATTTGCTTGCAACTATGGTTCCCGGAGGGTCTACACACCTGGCCCTGATTTCTTTCCACTATATTTCTGATAAATAACAATTGTCTATCTTTCTTTACATCTCATTTGAAGCAAAGCCAATATTTTCTTATCTATTCTCTGATGTTTGTGTATATTTGATATGCATCTGCCTGTCTGAACTATAAAAGTAATCATATCTCACCAACATATTCTTTGCTTAAAAATCATCTTACCAAATAACATTAATAAATATATTTTGATATATGGGGTGGGGAAACTGGATAGTTTCCCCACTTTTGTTTGTTTAGGGTCATGATGTGTTCTGTGCTGTAAGACACATGCCTCTTTAGTGACTATAGCAGAAGAAAATAGCTTTATTACTCAGAAGACTGTCACCTCCGTGTTGTTTCCTATCAGTGAGAGTTGTAGCTACCTAATCTTTAGAACATTATTTTAGAAATTTTATTTCTTTCTCTTCATTTTTAAGTGTTCTTGTTCTCCTGACAAGGAGTTAAGCTTGTCTCTTGATCTAAGAATGTTTATACAGCACACAGCTAAATATTATTTTTGTGATTCAACAATAAGTCACACAACACTGCTTCAGTGTCAGTATGTGGCCATGACATGAGGAGAAAAAAAAGACTGTTCGTGGTGGGCTGCTTGCCTAATCCATGTGAAATCAGTGTGCTCTCCCTCTCTTTAGAACAAGGCACTTCTTAGGATGTCATGCACACTGTGTTAGGAGTAAGGGAGAATTTATTTCCTGTTGTCATGAGAAAAAGAAGGCCGTATATAGGATACTTCCCCTTGGCAAAGGCATAGTGTGTTTCTCTCACCACCCTGCATGTTCCTTCTCTCCTACCTCAGTACCCCAAACATGGAGCCTGCCAACTTAATAGCTAATCCTTACTTCAAATATTGATAGAATTAGATGTAATATGGGCTACTCAACTAATTTTGTTTCAAAACATGTACTTATGTTATTTACTGACCTTTGCGGTGAAGGAGAAATTAAATCAGAAAACAAAAACTAAAATTTAATTTGCAAAAATACCATAGGACTTGTTTATTTTATTTGTAGCTAAGACAAAGATTATACAATTATAAACTTCTCTTAAAATATTTCCTTCCTTTGAGGGAGTCATCTAACTTTAGAAAAGAATCTGTTCCCTTGTTTTTATTTGAGGGAAATATTGAGCTTTCAAAATTAATCTCACCATACATTGTACATATACTCACAGAGATGTATTTCGTATTTTATAAAATTCTCCTATGACTATGATACCATGTATGTCTACATATTCAATTGACTGCAGTTTGAATATGTTACAGTTAATAGTTAACAAGGGATATATTTTATTTCTAGCCCTACCAGTAATCACCAGCTATTTCTGAGTTATCAATGAGATTGTGCTTTCTCTTCTAACAGATCCTATTGGAAATGTCCTAGTAATACATGAGATTATATCTGTAACCATGATATTTCTATGAGACAAGAAAAAGAAACACCCTCTATTTTCCTCTTCACCAATGGAAAGAAATGATGAAGAGAAGTGCTTTTAGTATTGCTTTGCAGTTGTGAACTTTGGCAACTTCTCTACTCATTTCTGTAACCATTTTTACAACTTCAGTGATTTGGAAGAAAATAGCAATTCTGAAAATAGTGGAAAATATTAGCCTTCCTTTGACAACACTAGCTGCCAGTATGGATTCCATGAGTGTGTGGACAAGAGAGTGGGAGATATTTCCCTGTGGAAGCTGTAAATGCAGTGGTGCTTCTTGGCTAAAGATAATGGTGACAGCAACAAAATGCCTCACTTTTCTCTGAAATGCAGCGTGCATATTCTCAAGAAAGGGAACAAATAGCTGCAAACACTGCAAGCACAATATGTTAATTCATAGTCAGAGAGCTGGCCCTCTTGCTGCTTGAAAAAGCAATGTAAAAAAGGAAAAGACAGTTAAAACTGCACTTCCTTTCTTTCTCTTTCATAACAGAGGATGAGAAAGCAGCAAGGAAGACAACAGCTCCTCCTGCCCTTTTTCTTAGCATGGAAGAGGATACAAGAGTTTACAAACTACCTGACAGAATTTCGAAAGAAAAGATCAAGTGAAAAATATGGAGGTCTCAGGGCTTTGAGGGGTGTACGGTAAGTAGTGGGGTATGGGCATGTGGATAGGCTTTGAGAGTGAGGGGGTAAGGATAGTGACAGTAGTTCCAAGCCAGTGGAAGACAACAGGAAATATATGAAGGATGTGGGTTTGTCTTAGTTAGGAGGGAGGGGAGACACATGAGAGTTTCTTTCAGTTGACTGATTCTAAATAAGCCACTCACACATGAGGCATCGTGCTCAGGTCTGCTTCCTACGTCTAGGTCAGCCATGACCAGTAGAGGACCATCAATCACTCCTACTCACGAAATGGAGAGAGCGTGATTGATTGTTCAGGACTGAATTAGCCCTGCCTGATTCATGGGAACCTTAATGGAATCTGGAAGCCCTGAACTGGAAACTTAGGTTTTGGCCTGGAAATGGACCCCAAACCTTGGGGCTAACTCCAGGTGTGCCCTAGTCAATCCAACCCTCCTCATTGAGGAGGAGGAGGCACTCAGTGACCGAGAGCTATACAGGGCAACTTTTCTTTTGAATCATTTTAACACTTGAAGGTTTTCTTTCAAAAAATCATGAGAACAAAAAATAACTTTCTTATTTCTGCAGATCAAACTCTATTACTACTTTCATGAGGAACATACCTATTTATATGACTCCAATCAGTTCTGTGTATCGACATACAATATAGACAAAAACACTTTTCAATAAGTACACGTCAATGTACAGTGAAATGTCCATCTCTTACCTACTTTCACTCTAGCACTGTGTAAGAGTTGAAAGAATGCTCTGTCAGTTACTTTTCTACTTGATATGAAAAAATACTCCAAAACAAGTATGTTAAGACAGGAGAAATTTATTTTGCCCCATGGTTTGACAGTTAAGTCCATATTGACAGGGAAGTCCCACTGAAAACTGTTTTAGGCAGAAGATCACATTGTGTTTACAGGGAAGAAGCCAAGAGGAATGAACACTGCACCTTAACTAGCTTTACCCTTTGGTTTACCAGAGACCCCAGCCAGGTAAAACTGGTACCCAGTTAGAGCGGCCTTTCTACCCTTAATAATCCTAATCTAGGTAATCTCCACATAGCTCTAGGGTAACAATATTACAACATTCTGGGATAAACTGGAACATAAGTGCTGTGGATATGCTATTTCAAGAAGAGGTCAACTTTGAGTAAGCATCTTTATTTTAAAATGAATCTTGGTCCTTTCTTCACTCAAGTTGTCCCTTAATGTATAAGACTGTCTGTGGTGAATGCGGAAGAAAATAACAGACATTTCAGGGTTTCCTTTCTACCCCTTGGAAAAGCCTTTACCTCATTTATTATATTTAGAGGAGATTATTTTTATGAAATTTTAGATAAGATAAAGTTTTTAGTTTCTGTCTCTTGTTTGTTTTTGTTTGTTTGTTTTTCTGAGAGACAGGGTTTCTCTGTGTAGGCCTGGCTGTTCTAGAATTCATTTGGTAGACCAGGCTGTCCCCAAACTCACAGAGATTGTCTATCTGTGCCTCCCAAGTGCTGGGATTAACGGCATGCCATCATTGCTAGCTTAGGTTTTAACTCAATATCCTTTTGCCCTGAAGATAAACTAATATCACAACAGCTCTTTAAAGGAAAACATTTCACTGGGGCTGGCTTTCAGTTCAGGGGTATATCAGAACTGAAATTATCATTTTAGGAAGCATGGTGGCATGGAGGCAGATGTGGTGTTGGAGAGGTACTTGAGAGCTCTACATCTGAAAAGAAGATAGCAGGAAGAGAGTGAGACATCTGGGCCTGGCTTGAGCTTCTGAAATCTCGAAGCCCACACCCAGTGACACCATGTCATCCAATAAGGGCATACCTACTCTAAGAAGGCTACATGTGCTAATCTTTTCAAATAATATCACTTCCTATGAGTCTATTGGGATCATTTTTCTTCAGACCACCATTGTTTCTTATATAGCACTGCAGGGAAATGCTTCCCCTTTCAATAGAACAGTTGCAGCCAACTCTGTAATCCTGCAGACCACATCACTCTCTTCAAAGAATCAATGACCTCAATGTTTTCAGACAAGTATAAGTGTGAACCTGAACACTTATAAGGAAATTTATATTTAATGGATAGTTATTTTATGTTTGAAATTCTTTTCAAGGCAAACATTTAATGTTTGGGGGATTTTGTTTGTATTTATTTATTTATTTATTTATTTCTTCCTTCTTGCCTTGAACCTCCATGCCCTTTATTCATTCTATATAGTGGTGAGATAAAGATCACCATACCAAGCTACCAAATTTTCTTCACTAAGTTGGAATTCAGGGTTTTGTTTTTGTTTTATGTTTGTTTGTTTTTGCTATTAGACTGCTCATACATACCCAAGATTAGTAGTTCAGGAGCAGCCTACTACCCACTAGACTACTATCCTTGAACTCAGGCTGCCAGGTTTGTACCAAATTCTGTTGGACGTATTTCTGTAACATAAATTCATGTTGTTACATGGTTTCAGAGTTTGTCAGAGGATTTTTGACTGATGATAGCTTTTTATTTGCTAAAGAAGTAAGACTGAAGAGGTTTTCCCAATTTGGGTCAAAATAGCACATCTTAAGATTGAAAAATGAATTATAAATTTAGCAGAAAAATTTCAATTTTGAGCAATACAGAAAGCCATGCAGCAAGAGTCTGTTATTCTTGTATTATAAAAAAAATGTGGGGAGATAATATTTCCATTAATAGCTTCAACTATAATTTCTTAAATTGATGTCAAAGTTAATGTCCCAAATTAGTATGTTAAAAATACTGGATATGAACATTTCTGTGGATGCTTCCTATTCAATAAATGAGAGAGAAAATATTAAGAAACACTTAAGAGAGAAACACAGAGAGAATGGTTGTAAAGGAACACTTGCTGCCTTTTAATTGAGGGAGCTGATTGCCCGTTTCTATGATTCATCACTTAAAAGCATTTGATGACCATTTAAAAAAAAAGAAGATGTAGAAGAATGGTGGATTTTTTCACAAGACAGATTAGACAGAAAAAAATCCTGCATAAACAGGCAAGTTTGTGATTCAAAATAGGATACAATAGCAACTTTCTTGATGACTCACTCACATTGTGAAAATGATGTGACCCTTGGTGAATAGCACCCTATAAATTTCATCAATTTTTTTATTGTTTGTTAAATAAGGCTTTTTATTTGTAGCTGGACACAAGTACCTCTTTTTGGTTACAGTATCATGGCATAATTACACTCTTAAATGATTATACTTTCTGTTGATTCTATAGAGTCATGAGTTGGAATATATACAGTACATATAAACACATATGTGAGGGTATTTATTATCAATCCACATCTTATTTTTTCCTTTCTTTTGATTTGACTTTGATGACAATGATGGATAGAGATTCCAAAATGTAGGTTTCATGCTTTTATTCCATAGTCTAAAATAAATATTTCCAAGTCCTTTTCCCCCTGGGCAATGTGTTTCTCATTTGCTGTGGCACTCAGCGCAGAGGTGCAGCTGACCACTAACCTGACATGGCCTGTCATCTGGGACTGCCATTTCTTCCATCTTCTTAATGGACATTGCTCTACAGATGTCTGTGGCCTACCTGACTATAATCCTTTAAATTTTAATTCACTTTACATTTAGCTTGGTCATAAATACCATTTAGGTACCAATACTCTGCTTTATGCAGTCCCTAAGGAAGTGTTTTTATTTTAATGAGGCCATTTGCAACTTAAGAGCAAAAAAATTCCATCTTTGATTGAATATATTTGTCAGTTCTATTCCCGATTGGCATTTTCATGGGGAAACTTGGATAAAACTACAGAATGGCTGCTTACCAAGTGGGATAAAAGTCCCAGCATGTTTCCATTCTCAAATTTAACTGAATAAATGGTCTTCAAAATACATTTTGAAAACACCAAAGTAAACCCTGGGTACAATTGAAAGTAAATTCCAGAATTAAATTGTATTATAAATGAAATTTACACTAGCATTTTTTTCTCACTAGGAGGGAAAAACACAAATAGAGACTTCAGTTTGTAAACTCTTCAGGTAATATACTTGCATAATAACAGATGGGCGTGAATGTCACAGAATACATACAAATAGTGGATAATTATCCATATTGTAGGTTTTGTCTCTCACTTATATTCCAGTGTTAGACTCTTCTTGTGAGTTGCACGATACTTGTCCAACAAGCTTTTGGAAGAGAAAAACTGCTGCTGAAATAAATGAGGTGATAAATAATAAATTCAGAATTTTCTCTGTGTATTTTGAGAGTGGCGATGACAGAAATAATTTCAACTCAAGAAACTACACACATTGTATTTTTTCAAGTGCTTCTTTAACTTTAAAATATGATGAGGTCAGAAGTAGTAGCATATAGCTGCAATCCCAACCAGTGAAGGCAAGGAGGGGGATTTTGAGGCAGAGACCACGTGAACTATATAATGAGTAGTCTTAGGCTAATCTGACTGCCTACAACAACCCTGTGTCTAAATAAATTAATTAAATACAAAAAAACATATTAGTTTTGGGTATTACTTTCATTACTAGATTTTTATTTTCAATTTTGGCTTATAATATTTCTTAAATAAAATAACCATAATTTTCTCAAGTCAGCTAAATTCATTTATATGTTATCTCTTATTTTTCACAACTCTTGTGTTTGCTGTTTTTTTGTTATGCAACTGAAAATATTAAGGAAGAAAGCAACTAAGTGATAGTCTGTGTAGCCATTGTCCTTATTCCTTATTTCAAGAGCTTCAAAGTAGTGTTGAATGTGATCCACAATAAACTACATAAGTAAAAGGAACTTCTGTTTTCTTGTCTCAGCATTGTCATACTTCCTAGTTGGTATCAGTCAGGTAACTGAGCGAAAATATGGCAAAATAAGGGAAAATACTGTTTTCCTTTTTCCTTCACACATATCTTATACTTGATATGCCTAACATATTGGTTTAATACATATTGGTTTAATGAGCAGCTTTGTGTCTGTGGGTCACCTCACAAAGTCCCATGCTTCCTACAGTCTTTGTTATCCCACTCAATAATGCCATATCTCTCGACCTTGGTGTTTCTTTGCCACTCATGCTAAATATCCAGCCGTCGGTCACTTCAAATTCACCTAGACCTCAACTGTGGAATGTGGGATAAACCATGTTAATTGTTATCAAGGACAAACCTGTAGGGTTTGGGTTTGTCCTTCCCCAGAATAATGGGGGTTATTCTAATTTATAGGAGGCTCTGCTTCCTATCATGGTGCCTTTAGTTCCTGTCAATGCCTGTCAATAGAACAAGTGTAGTCATTGACCTTTGAAGACTCTCAGTGGCTCCCATCTCAGCAATTATTAAATTCCATCCGCTCTTCTGGAGAGCTATGTCCCAGACACTTCCATATCTAAATTAATTATTTTTATTATTGACTGAGTTATTAATATCACATCTCATCACATCATTCTTTATCCTCACCTAACTTTATATGTTCCCATTTTTGCATTAGATCAGAAAAAAATAAATAAAATCATGGCTTACAATCAAAATTCCAATCACCACTTGTCTTCACAGATGAAGTTCAATAACAGATTCTTTCTTTGTTTACTCCCAGAGTTCCTTTCTTCTATAAAGGCAGAAGCTTAGTAGTCATCAAAGGACTCTCAAGACCCCCAAAGTTGAAATTCTTGTCATCTCTTTAAGAGAGAGAGAGAGAAAAAAAAGACAATTCTTGCTTTTCTTTTCTTCTTTAGCTTATCATTATATTCCACAATAGGCTTTTTACATTTCATTATCTCGCCTTTTTTTTTTTTTTTTAATTTGATGCATTTTCCTAGAGAAAACCTCTTATATCACTGTGCTAGTTACTGCTCTCAAGGCTGTGACAGATGGTCGTCGAGAAACATTGGTGATTATATGAGGTAACTTTTTATGGGGCGGTTCTATTTTGGGTTGATGGTCATAGATTTAGAATTAAGTTGAAATGATAAACACAAGTCTACTCCACAGACATTTAGATTTCAGAAATTGTACTCACTGAGTATTGATGATAAAGTGCACACTGCAAAACTACTTGATGGGAAAAATTAGAGACAGTCTTGCAGTAATGGCTACATAAAAACAATTTTTTTTTTCTTAAGAAATAGCGTACTAGGTCTTTAAAATTCCTAAGGGAAACTTCTACTTGATGAGTTGTGGCTATAGAAAGAAGGCCAGCACCTAATGTCAGAAGTGAATAGTCTTAGCACCGTGATGTACTAGCAAGAGCCTGAGTGAGAAATTATTAAGACTGTCTCACAAAGTATATTGAGAATGGAATGGGACAAATGTGAGTTAATTTCTCACACAAATTAAATAACCACAAACTAAATATGAAAAACTTTTTCTTGAATTGTTTTTCAAGAGTGTTAGAACTTTACAGGCGAGCTCTTTAGATTAAGCAGTTCTACATTCATTTTCTGGTTCATGTGGTTTACTAGAAATTTGAGGTAAGCTGGAATTAATTGATATTTTTTCTACCCAATAGCTCTTTGTTCTTATGTAAGTTATTTAATGTCTTTGAGACACAATGTCAATTTACATAAAATGCATAGGTTTATCTTAGGTCATCTTAATTATATTGCAACTTTAAACATACAATCATACACAAACTAATAAATTTTCTTTTAACAGTTAAATGAAGATTCCTTTCAAATAAAACCAATAGATATAGAAACTTGTTACTTAATTTCTCTAGTGTATTAATGATAATTAATCACTATGATCTACAAATATTTTGTTTATTCATGTGATGAGGACTTGCAGTTATTTTGTTTTGTTTTGTTTTATTTTCTGTGTTAAAAAGAAGGCGCATTACTATTAAATCTAACCTGAAGCTCAAGGAGAAAGAAGGAACCGCTCCCCATAATTTAACTGTGCGCTTTGACATCTGGGGTTACACTGACTGTTTTAGAACTCAGACTCAGCATCTATTCTTTCTATTTGTTTTCTTTACTGCTGCTGTGTTCTGACTAGAAATGAGAAAGCTATTCCCACCCTGCACTAGAGAGCTCTTTCCTGGCATTTCAGCTGTACCTAGACACTTAAGAATACCTTTCTCTTTTTATTGTTGTTCAGTGCTCATTACTGTAAAATTATTTGTATTTTGCTTCATCTCCTCTGTATCTTTGATCCAGCTGTATTTTGACCTCTGTTTATCTTGAGAGAGTTTTTCTCACAGATTTGTACTACCTTTGCTAGCGATTTTCTCTTTCTTTCTGTCTCTCTCTCTCTTTTTTTTGAGTAAGTTATTTTTCTGAAAGGTCAACAGCAATGGAATTTAGTATGCTAACTTCACATAGTGACCTCTTTAAATAAACATTGCTGAAATGAGTTGTTCAAAGGAGATTGCATGGTCTAAATAAAGCTGTGCTTAGTCAACTTTGTGAAGCTGTTGGAGTTTATCTTTCCCTTTCTTTCCTTCTATCAAAACATGGTTGTCCTGTGCTCTACTTCCCTGGGGCTCTACCTTAACTGGTTGAGTTTTATCCTATGCTAATTCTGCTCCCACAGTCTTCATGGTCTCTTACATTGTCAGAGTTTTCAATCACCATGTTTCAACAATCGAAATATATTTTAGATTTTATTTATTACCTTTGAAGGTGGGATAAGTGTCACAAATAATATCTATTACAGCTAAATTGGTAGTTTTTGTTTTCCTAGTTGCACATTATATAATGAGGCATCTAGTAATGGGCAGCATCTTTGATCCAATCAAGTTATTAAAAAAAAAAACTTCCAGAAACAATTTATCAGTTCTTTGTGATTGCTGTAATAAAAGACCATGACCAAGTCAATTTAAAGAAAGAAAGATTTATTAGACTACGGTTTCTAAAGGATGAGGTTCTGTGATGGCAGGAAAATGTGGCAGCAAGCAGCGAAGCAAAGGGTCTGTATCATAACCCACAAGCAGGAACCAGCCCACTCAACAGGCATACTTTCTCTAATAAACCATAACTCCTATACCCCTTCAAAGAAAGCCCCCAATTTGGGACCATTCAAACCACTGCCTTCTACTTTCTAGCCTGCCTAGTCTTGTGATCATGTGATTCAAATACATTTTGTCTAATTACAAATGTCCATAACTATCAAAACTGTTCAAAAGTCAAAAATGAAGTATCTTCTCAGATTCAAGGCCTTTTTTGTTTTTACTGGAAGTCTCTGTAAAAAGGGAACAAATTACATATTTCAAACATAATGATATAGAATGTGCAGTTTCAATATGAAGGAATGGGTGTTGTCTTGCTTATGATTACTATTTTATGATGAAACACCATGGCCAAAACCAACTCAGGGACGAAAGTGTTTATTTGGCTTACAAACCACATCACTTTCATAACTGATAGATGCCAGGGCAGGAACTTAAATGAAGCAGGGTCCTGGAGGCAGGAGTTGATGCAGAGACTATGGAGGATTGCTGCCTACTGGCTTGCTCCCTGGGGCCTGATCATGTGGGGTTGTCTCCAAACATAAAGATCAGGGCCCTCCCCCATGGATCCCTAGTTGAGAAAAATGCTTCACAGGCTTGTCTGCTTATCGACCAAAACTCTGAGGAATTTTGTCAACTGAGGCTCCCTCTTCTCAGATAACTATAGCTTGTGTCAAACTGACATAAAACTCGTCAACACAGGGCCCTTGTGGGAAAAATAACTGCAGCAGAGCAATACCAAGGTCTCTAGTTCTATGTACAATGTCAACAGGACTAGACGGTTCTCACCTTCCGGGTTTCCTGCTTTGAATATACATATCTCTTGTTATGCCCAAGTCTCAAGGACACCAAAGACCACCAAGGAGCCCATTCTTTTGCAAACGCAGTAGGGTCTTTATTACAAGCTCAAGCTTGTGCCCACACTGTCACCAACACAGTGCTTCTCCAGTGCAGAGCCCTGAGCTCAGGGAGAGAGGGGTTTTTATAGGAGTTACAACAAGGTTTGGGGAACTCCGGTTTGGCAGCTTTATGATTGATTGACATTTAGTAAATATCAGGTGTCCGGAGGGCCAAACTGTAATTATTTTACTCAACCTATTGTAAAAAACATCTGAGTAAACTCCAGGTATTCTCTGATGAACCCTTGCTAGGGGTTATGGTTAAATATTACCAGAGGTGAATAGTTGACATTTTTGTGGGTTATCTTTAGGCTATTCCTAGCGTAGAAGATTTTATTCTCCTGTTCCTGGTATTGGTGACCTATGGCCTAGTTCTTGGGACTTGGGACTTTTGTGGCAAGGGGTCAGGCTTGATCCTTTCACTCTCTATGTTTGGCTCTACTCATTATGTGTAGCTCTTAGCAAATATTCCTTACCTCTGAATCTTGGGGTTGCCAATACAACTTAGGACTCACTTTCAGGTATTCCCATAGTGGCCTCTTAGGAATCTTATGCAGGAACTCTGTGACACATTGCCTACCCTCAGTGGCTTTCTGAAACTGTGGAAGAAGAGTTTAGAACCCCTTAACATGTCCATCCAAGGTCAGCTGGTTGCTTGGGGATACACCTGCGACCTGTTGAATTGCAGTTTCTGCAGCTTTTGTTTGTCTTTTATTAGAGGCAGGAAAGACCTTCGGCCTTTTCCTCAACCAAGTGTGAAGCTGACCTGCTTAAAGCTTGCCCTGGAGGCACACTTTCCTTTATTCTAGAGCAACCACAGCCTACCCTTAGGATGATAATCTCCTTGCCGAAAACAAGCCTTGGTGCAGTGTTAGCTGGTCAATGTCGCCTCTTTCCCAACTGTACATTTTATATTTCATTCTAATCTGTCTGCTCTTTACTATAATAGTGCCAGGTAAGACGGATTATCATGTCCCAGAATCATTATGAAGCTGTCTTAAAATCTCCTTTGTCAAAGAAATTAATCCATTATTTTTATTTTATTGTTTATTTAAAAAAAAACTTTTTGTTAGGTAGTATATTCTGATTACAGTTACTCCTCTAACTCCTCAGATCCTTCCTATAAGTAATAGCACAGAAAAACTTACCTAACTAGACTAGTAGCTCTGTAGGCATAAGGAAAGATTTATTTGGTATCAAACTTCTAAGGAGGAGGGGCTGGAGAGGGGAAAGAGAAAAATTATTCCTCTCCCCCCTATCCCCAGGGAGGAGCAGCCTTGCCAGATCACAGAGGAGGACATTTCAGCCAGTCCTGATGAGACCTGATAAGCTAGGGTCAGATGGAAGGGGAGGAGGACCTCCTCTATCAGTGGATTTAGAGAGGGGCAAGGAAGAGATGAAGGAGGGAGGGTGGGATTGGGAGGGAATGAGGGAGCGAGTTACCACTGTAATACAAATAAAAATTTAATTAAAAAAGTTAAAAAAAATAAAAATGTTAAAAAGTGTAAAAACAAGCAGGTTTTACATGACAGTCACCATGTTAGGGATTCTGAGCTGAAACAGGGTAGGTACCCTTGCTGGAGATAGTTGTGCTTTGGAGGGAAGTTAAAGGGAATTCTTATAAGATTAAGGGTGGTGCCTGGTGAACAGAAACCGCCAAAAGAGACCTGTGTTTGTAGTAAACAGAAACCTTTAGGCTTGTTTACCAAATAACAGTTCTTCTGTTTACCGAGACAAAGTCTTACTGTAAGCAATGTCATCAACACTGCCCTTTTCTGTAAGGAGATTTTGGGCCTGACACTCCCCACTGGCCCACCCACCCAAATCTAAACCCTTTCTTTCTGACTCTTATTAGAATACAAGCAAGCATCTTGTAGGATGGTAATGATAATTATTAATAATAATAATTATAAAAATATAAAAATACAAACCTGAATTTCTCAATTCCTAAGGTCTGAAGCTACACCTTAAGAAACTCTTAGGGTAATCAGAAACAATCAGTTCATTTGTTTACATTTAACTAAATTTTGAAAAGTTTGTCTCATTGTGCCAGATTTCTGTTAGTTTCTCTTTCTGTTGACAAACCAAGACCATTCATTCTGTTCACAGCAAAGAAAAGGAGAATATCAAAGTGATATTTTAAATACCTTTATTTTTCTCGTCTAATGAAATACTCTCTAAAGAACATAAACCGTACTTTATTGCACAGAAAACAGTAGTTTCTATGTATGATGACAAAATCTTGGGTTGATTGTGCAGTGCACTCTAAGGAATGTTTAATATTATATCCACAGTTGTTCACAGGAAGGAATCCTAAGTAAACCTACAGTAGTTTTCTTTTCTTTTTCTTTTGTCTTATCATAACCTCATAACTTTCTGGGTAGTGAAGCTGCTCAGTGTTGGCAGGAGAAAACAGGGCATGCAAGGGATAGCTTGTTTCTGTCTCTGTCTCTTCATTCTCTGGCTTTTAGTCTCCATTTCCTTCACTCTTGTTCCTATCAGCAGAAGTCACCGCCTCTTGTTTAGGTTTCCTTTGATCTGATTATACAGACAACCCAAGTTATTAATTGTGAATGAGAAGTCAGATGAAAAAGAAATTATCCACTGATTTTATGAGTTAACACTGATACTGTTTTCTATTGCTTTCAGTTATAATTTCTGCAAAATCTCTAGAGGAAGAATGGTCAGTCCATAACATGAATCCTGGGTAGCATTCCTTATTTATATGAAAATGAATTAAAATACACACATAAGGACTGCCTGGATCCTCTTTCTCTGTGGCTTAGTTAGGCCACCTCACCAAAGGGAGGTGATCAAAACCTGACCACTGAGTCCAAGTCAGAGACAGTTCCTGCTTCCCTTACTAGGGAAACCCATTTGGAGACTGAGCTGCCCATGGGCTACATCTGAGTCGGAGGTCTAGGTCCTCTCCATGTTCGGGCCTTGGTTGATTCATCAGCCTTTGCAGGACCTCCCTGAGCTCAGATTTTTTTGGCTCTGTTGGTCTCCGTGTGTTGCTCCTGTCCATTTCAGGTCATTTTATTTCCCTCTTCTTCAGTAAGATTCCCTGCCCTCTGCCCAAAGTTCGGCTAAGGATCTCAGCATTGACTTCAATACCCTGATGGGTAGAGTCTTTCAGAGGCCCTCTGTGGAAGGCTCCTGTCCTGTTCTTGTCTTCTCCTACCTTCAATGTCTATCCTGTTTGCCCTTCTGAATGAGGTTTCAGCTTCTTCTCTAGGGTCCTCCTTGTTGTTTAGTTTCTTCAGGACTACAGATTTTTGTTTGTTTATCCTATATTATATGGCTAATATCCACTTTCAAATGAGTATATATCATATGTGTCTTTCTACTTCTGGGATACCTCACTCAGGATGATCTTTTCTAGTTCCCACCATTTGCCTGCAAATTTAATGATTTTCTTGTTTTTAATTGCTGATTAGTATTCCATTGTGTAAATGCTCCACACTTTCTGTATCCATTCCTTTGTTGAGGGACATCTAGGTTGTTTCCAGATTCTAGCTATTTCAAATAAAGTTGCTATGTACATAGAGCAAATGTCCTTATTGAATGGTGGGGCATCATTTGAAATACTTTTAACTTTTATTTTTATCCATAAGTTTATCGAGTAAAAAATTATTAATTGCTAAATGTACTAAAGCCTTTGATAGTACTACTTTGACATTACAACAGTTATTTTTAAAATATTTTTCATTTTGTAAACTTGTAAACTTGTCTTATTCTAGATATGAAAGCCATGAGCTTTTATTATGTTAAAGAGAAAAACTGACAAATTTTAAACTCACAACTTTCATAGAAGAGTTAAAATAACACAAGAGTTAAACAGAAATCTGGAGAGAATTTGATGACAATAGAAAGAGGCCAGGTGTAGGCATTTGTTTCCCGATGGCAGATGTCTTCATCCACCATGCAAAATTCAACAAGTATAACTGATAAACCTTAGTAGAGTGCAGGTTGCTGCAGAGAATAGATACTAGACGTTATGGATACAGTGAAAGGTACTGCATATACATCAGTAGCCTTTCCTCTCCTCGCCTTTGGGGTTATTGGGAGAGTACCGGAAGCTTCTAGAGAAGGTATCCTTCCTGCAGTTAGTGAAAAACAAAACAAAACAACAAAAACAAATCAGTATTTTTGGCTCCTGCTTCATGATCTATGCCTCAAAATCTGTAACTTAGAGAGGATAAGATAACACAGCCTACTGTTTTCAGGCATTGACAAAACCCCATGATACCAGACAGGACAGAGTAAAACTAAAGCCATTGAGAAATACTAGAGATAAATTGTTAGCAACAGCCAGAGCAAAAACTGAAGAAATAAAAGTAATATTTTATTTTGTTCATCTGTTTTTCCTGTTTGTCTATTTATTGTGAAGTAGAGTATAGACATTTAGAATAGCTTTAATATATGTTTAAGAAACAAGCATAAACAGAAAGAAGCACAGAAGAAAATGATTAAACACCCAACTGTGAGCTCCTACTTAAGGGATTGCTATGCAGAGATGCAGCACTTCAAAAGTGACATCAGGCCCCTCTCCTCTTCCTTTAATACTGACACATTTATATATGGGGACCATTTTGATTGAAAAATTTAGGTGACCATTCTTAACAGATCATGCTAATTAAAAAGAAAATGGACCCTTGCAACAGAACCAGAAATGAAGGGATCATAAAGTAGCCAAACAGGAAGTATTGGAAATGAGTGGTTAAGGAGACAGCAAAAAGACTTGTTAGTAGACTCAACACACTGGAGAGAAAATTCAGCAGTCATTAGCAAAGGTGAACTGAAATTACTTAAGCTGAGCAATGAAAAGAAAAAAAAATAAAACAAGTAAAACACATAGCAGAGAATATGAAAGCAGAGGAAAGGGAATATGAAAACAGCCTATCAACTGCCTGAACAGAATTCAAGGAGAAGAGCAAGGACTGTGCATTTCTTTTAGCTGTACATTCAAACTATTGTCCCATTCCTAAAAATAGTGGTTGAGACACTTCTGAATGGAAAGAGAACCATATGGCAACATCATAAGTAGAGTTTTATATAGTGAACTTGGGTTTTGACAGAGACAACTCGAGAAATGATAACTAGTATGTTGATAAAGGACTAAATAGACACATTTGGTGGATTATGCTTAGAAAACAGTGAATGGTGTCCAAGAATTACTAATAAATACAGACATTAGCAGAGGCAAATTAAGAATTATGTCATGATTGCACTTGTAACTGAGTAAGAACGCTTTGCCCTACACACATCTTTTCAATTTCTCCCCATTATTTATAGCATAGAGTGACTTTTCTCTTTTTAGTTCTACTGTAATGTAAGGTTGATGAGGCTAAAACCACACTGGCTCTTTCACTGTTATAGTTTCAATTCCTGTTTCATGATAAACGTTCAAAATATTTGTTTTATTATGTCTCTACATATGGTGAATAAACTTTTAAAATTCATTCATCGTATCAAAGGAAAAGGTAAGTTTGGATTAACTGGGTTACTTTTAGAAGCATGTTTATTCTTCCAGGAAAATAATATGTTGCAAAGAATATACATTTATTTCACTAAAAGTTTCAAATTGGATTTCCCATTAAAGATGTCTCTGGGCTAAGCTCAGAAGAATTATATTTATGTCAAATAAAAACAAGCATTTTGTTCCACATATGGTAAGTCAATGAAACTCATTGGGAAAAAACAATCTGGTAGAAATCTTTTGGTTGTCACAAACATTTTAGTGAATAATGTCCACATGTGATCACAAATGTGTGTGGTGTTCCGACAGAGGCGTTCTCCTCAAGAAGGTTCATCTTGACTTTTGTCTACTATTTTAAAGAGGTCCCCTGCTGTCAATCTCTAGTCAGTTTTTTTTTCTATCATATGTTTTCTAATGCAATATTTTCTGATATATGTAAGATATGACAATGAGAAAATGATAACTATTCTAATTATCTTCACTTTTACTTTTAAGCATATTTCCAAGGAAAAAATACATAATCCAACATAAATGTAATATTCTGTCATGCTTTCATGTGATCACGTCCTGCACCTCTGTTTTCAATATGATTCTCTAGATGGTCAGTTCTAATGCTTTTGTAAAGCTGTCTTTCATAGTGACATGCAGTTACCTCTTAGCTCTCTGCACGTGAAGTTCCCTACCTGCACACCAGACACAGAAAACTATAAATTGAATCAAATTTTACCATTCATAAATATTTATGGCATTTTTGTATAGATTTATGTTTTAAGACTTTTGGATAAATATTTCTTTCAATTATTTTGCTGCAATAGTAAATAAGTTCTATTTTGATATTTATCAGGAAAGTTCAAAGTGAATTTGTCAAAATTCATTTTTTTTTTACTTTTAAAGTTTTTCATACTTTTTAGAAGTAGAAAGCTGGTATTCTAACTCTGCTGGTATTCTCTCTGTGCTACTGCTGCAAATGATCTTAATCTGTGTAAGATGGAAGAACATAAATGTCGCTGCTGTCTCTGTTCTGTTCTATGCTTTCCAGAGAGTTTCTGGATCCTACAGGAGGAAATGTGGAAGAGGTATGGTGATCACTGGAAGCCTGCTTTCTGTGGGCTTCGATCTCCTATTCCAGATAAATTTTTCTTAGAACGACACAACATTGTTTATGCTCTCATTTCTAATAGTCTCATGCAAGTTATTCAGTTCCCACACTTGACATTTCCTATGTGAAACATTCTATCATGACTAATATGTAAGAGTTAGAACCCTTCTGAATGATAGTAAAATACTATCATCATAGCTAAGATGAGCAGAGATTCTTCGAGGAGCCACTGGGCATTATTTAAGATACTTCACGATAATTTCATATTGCAAAGGTTACCATTAAGGTAGATTCCCGTACAAAGACCTAGTTAGTATTATCCAACAAGTCTGTTCTGTCATGCTCTCAGACTTTTCTTATTCTGACTTTTTGCATCTATACTACATCTTTAATTTTTATATATGCTCTATTCAAAAGGATCTACCTACAGTTGTTGTGGTAATCTCCAAAGCAGAATTTGTAAAGTCCAGTAAAAATAGTATGAACAGATGAACCTGGAAAAACTTTCCATCTCGGCTACAATTTCTAATTCAGTTACTAATTCTGAGGTTATGTATTGTAATTCATTTGTTTGTTCCTTATGCAAACCTCTACAGTGTTATTTAAAATACTTTTCTGACCTTTGAAACACGGTTGATGGCAACACTTGTGTTATCGTTATCGGCAATATGGCATACAGTTTTATTATGTAACAAGGATAACTTGAAATCTTCAAGAAATTTGTAGTGAATTTACATCAAGACCAAAATAGAAAATATGGAAAAGAGTTTAAGAAGTAAGAAAATAATAATAATTCTAATAAGTAACACTAGAATAGATTTTGAAGTAAGGAAACAAACAAACAAACAAACAAAAAAAAAAAAAACAAAGCAGATTCATCAACCAATAGGGACAACTAATGAAACTGGACCCTAGGTCCTTGTATATGTAGCAACTTAAGAGTTGGTATTTGACTACATACAGTAATTTTGAGGGACTTCATTAATGTTGTTTCTTAGTATAGTAGTATTAAGGGACTTTATGAATGTTGTTTCTCAGTTTGGATAACTGAAATTATTATAATAAGGAAATAGCTTTATGTAAGTGAAAGTTATGCAAAGGTTAGTGAGAATACATTAAGATATCTCAAAGCTATTGCTGCATGCTTCTGGTCAACATGTCTTGAAATTACACCAAAAGTAAAAAGTAAAACGCAGTTGACACTTAAAAACAAAAGCCGTTTCTGAAACACAATTGTGTCATCAGGTATGACATAAATGATATTCCCTGTTACCTCTGTTTGACAGTCTTTGGATAATTAATAATTAATGATTTGAGTCTCTTCTGAGAGGAGTCAAGATTATTTGAATATAGATGTCCTATCTCTTTTTGAATTTTAGATTATGGCAGAGGATATGTTATAATTTGGTGCCTAATAAATAATAAACACTTACTGAATAAGCACTTACATCTTGATGTTTTGAGAACTGTATATTACAGACTCTTAGTTTCTATAATGGTTCAAAACTCTGGAATCTTAAATGTTTTAAAACCACGTTTACAGCTACAATTTGCGGTTACCTTTTGGTGGATTCTAGGAAATGCCACAATCTACACTTACACCTAGCATCCAGTTTGTTTTGCTTTTTTTATAGTCATTAATTTGTACAGCAGTGAACTTTTCCAGAATTTTAAAAACATTAAAAATTTTTGACAAAAATAAGAGTGTTTTGAACCTAGGAAAGTACCCTACTTAAATGTCATTACTTCCGGGTCACGATTGCTTAGTAGGGCTCATTTTCAGCCTTTCAGTCTCTAAACTTATCTCACTCTATATGCCTTTTTGACCTTGCCATGCCATGGCACGTTCATCTGATTCTTTTGGTTATTTTTATCAGTTTTTTTCTGTTTTTTTTTCCTTTTTTTTTTTTTTTGACAGAGTATATTATACTCCAGTCTTGAGTGGTTTATGTATCTTCTAATTATTTGATAGCTTCTATTCTAGAAATAGTATGTTTGAAAGAAATGGTGGTGACCCATGCCTGGATTTTTCTTCCACAGGCGAACTCTGAAAGAGTCTACCCAGCAGGGTATAGAAACAGATGCTGAGATTCATAGCCAAATTTTGGGCAGAGTGCATGGAATCTTAAGGAAGACCTGGAAGGGACATGAGTTCCACATGGAGCTCAAAAGAGAAACAAAACAAAACAAAACAAAACAAAACAAAACAAAACAAAACAAAAAACCCTTTGGCTCAGGGGGTCCTGCAGAGACTTATGAATCAACCAAGGATCATACGTGGGAAGACCTAGACCCCCTGCTCAGATGTAGCCCTTGGGTACCTCAGTCTCTTTGTGGGGACTAGTAAGGGGAGAATGGGCTGTCTCTGACATGGACTCGGTGGCTGGCTCTTTGATCTCCTCCTCCTGGTGAGGTGGCCTAACTAGGCCACAGAGAAAGAGGATCCACGCAGTCCTGATGATATATGATAGGGTAGGGTCAGGTAGTAAGTGAGGAGGATCTCCCCTATCAGTGGACTAGGGGAGAGCCATAGTGGGGAGGGAGAATGGGACTGGGAGATGAGGGAGGGTTTATAGCTGGCATACAAAGTGAATACATTGTAATACATAATAAAATAATAATAATTATTATAATTATAATAAAACTTTTAAAGGTATCAGTGTGAATTCAGTTTACAGTCCAGTGTGAAACAAGTCTCTTCAACTGCTATTCAAAAAACTACCTTTATTATATCTTTTGAGGTACAGTTCTTATTTATATATAAATAAGAATTTTACATTTTATCAAAACCAGAGATGAGATAAATAAATGAGGAGAAGTATTATGATTAGTAAGTTTTAAGAATCATCAGATCAATAATACCCCTAACAGAGCTTTTATTCACAGAGCAAATTATTTGTTTGTAGTAGGTTGACATGAAAGCCTCTGATATTGCGAAATATTAAATTGATCTATGTTGGCAAGAGTGTCATTACAAATAATGTTTACTCTTTGAAGGATGGATATTGTAGATATTAGTATTTTCCACCTGGGGATTATTTTTTCTATGGGAGTTTTCTCACTTCCAATAATCAGGAGTAGAAAATGGGGATAGCTGGGTCACTGCTTCCTCCCAGGAGCATGGCTTTTGTTAAGGTGGCTTTAGAACTAGTTCACTTTTCCCAGTCATAGTCACAACTTCATCATTTTCCTACAGATAGTCGGGCTCTAAAGAAACCCATTATTATTAAACTCATTTGTAGGAAGAAGAATTACAAACCAAAATGCTGATTTATTCCCTTACAAGGGGTAGCACACACTGTGCTGTGTAAAATAATACTTGCATCAGCTGTCCAAGTGTCTTCTTTGGAAATAAAACTATGATGATCAGATGTCTCACATTCTGAATGAAGATGCAGAACATAAGGAATTCAATGCTTTGGAGGAATGCTGAGTGACTACCTGCAGACGTGAAGGCCAGCACAGTCAGTCCAGCCCACTACTTCTTTCCTGTCAAAGAGCCTTGGCAAAGTATAGGATTTATATCACAATGCATTTCTGATCACTTAAAAAGTCTGCCGTACCTACTCTGCTATAACTATTCTTTGTGATGGCCATTTCATTTAATTTATTATTTCCTAGCTTATCTTTTATTATTTACATTTCTGATCCCTGTCGCCCTTAAGAGGTTTTGAGAAGAAACTCATCCCCAAGTTTAAAAGTCCTACGCATCTTATCATCACGACATAAAATAGCCACATTGGGAGGTTTACTTCTACAATGGATTACATAGCTGTTTTTATTATTATTATTATTTATTGAATAATGTCAGCTTCAGTTCTCTAGGTGACACTGAAGAGCTGCATTTATGTATTTTACCTTACTTTCTCATTATGAAGCATGATATAAAAGCATGACTACATAACTAACACACTATCTCTTACTGCTTAGTGTTGAGAATTTCACACTGTAATTTTATTGTTTGTAAGGAGAAGGGCACACCTAAATGTCAAATAATTTCAAATCTGGTGTGTGATGGCCACATTCAACAATTCATTACTGTGTAATCTTATAATGTAGTTCCTTTAACACGCAGGCATTTCATATAGCTTTGTGACATGAAGATGAAGAAGATTTAGAATGCTATTCAGAAAGTATATTGAATATATTAAATATAGATCAGAACTTGTTCTCAGGTTGAGTAAATGATCATCTATTACCCACTTCACTTCAGAGGCTTCCAGAAATGGATTGCTTTCCCTTCAAACCTCCTTTCTCATGGCCAATTGATTCTTCACATCCTACCATTAAAATCTTATAACGGTACAATTACAATTTATTTAACTTACCTTGTTGGAAGTGATGTGAAACTGAAAGAAAGAATCTGCTCAGACAGAACACTGAGTGAACAATGTACTAAAAGGCCAGGGAGTTAGAATGACTCTTGGTCCTGTCTTTATCCAACCTTATTCTACATGAGCCATTCATTGGTGTGAATTCCACTTTACTGCTCTCATTAAGATTATTTGAATCAGATGATTGCTTGTTAAAACCGGGGTGAATTCCTGATGACGGGGAGGGGTTGAAGACAAGTGGACAAAAAGTCCTAGGACTGCATGCTATCAAAGACACAAAAGCCACAGATGCCTTATCATTTTTTTTCTCAATGAGTTCATAGCTTTCTATGTAAAATCATGTTAAGCCCCATGTTTTAAAAATGCTTCAGAGGTTGGTAGAATTGCACAATAACATCATGCCACTTAATTTCTATTATTCCAAGGCTAAACATTATTTCTGAATGTTGTGAGGGATGAAATTAGCATTTGAGTTTAAGGACTCGGGAAATAAAGAATGTTCACTTCTGTTTAGATAGATATTATTCACGCCATAGCAAAAAGGAATTTTCTTCCTTTTCCTTGACTTCATGCTTGAGCAGATACATCTTAATTTTCTCCTGTTCCTAGACTCAGAGTAGCATCATTAGTTTTCCTGTGCCAGGTCATCCAGTCCAAAAATGAACCATGTCTTTGTCATCTTTCCTGTTTTCTCAGATAGACAGTGGTAAGAGGTAATTTCTCATACCAAACTATCTATCTATCTATCTATCTATCTATCTATCTATCTATCTATCTATCTATCTATCTATCTCTATCCAACTACCTATTTTCATCACATCTATATTTAATATGTTGATAAATTATTATCTATTTTTATTTTTAAGTAATAAAATTGAAATTAATATATTTTTACATTTATTCCAACATTAAATTTTAAATTTTGTTAGCGTTAGGAAAGGGCTAAAGAAAAGAAATATAAAAGGTTAGATCTCCAATATTTTAGAGATCAGAACGCATTTTTGCCTTACATTGTAGAAAAGAAATTTGTTGTTCACCATCACTAATTCATGATTCTACCATAATCCTTGATTTCCTTTTGGACCTTGCTTTATATATTGTGTTATGTCTATAACACAAAGATGTTGAGAATTTGTAAGAAATTATAATGACTGTCTACCATTTTGGTCCTGTAGTAATTGAACCACAGCTACAGCTCAGTCATCTTAATGAACGCAGGATATTCATTTGACTCAGTTGCTTCTTTATGAAAAAAATAAAGGCAGGAAAAGCATATAATAGTCATAATATTTACATTATCTAATTGTTGTGTGCATAGTGTTATAAACTCTCATTCCTTATATATCCTTAAAGAGGTGATAAATGTTCAATGCAGTTTAAAGATACTTTAAAATTTTTAAATTCCATTCTTCCTCCATTCCCACTCAGATTTATGGCTTCTCTTACCTTAAATATTATTGTTTCACATTCATATAGAATTCATATAGAACTTAATATGTAAATATTGCCTGATGAGTCCATTTAGTTTTGCTCACATGTTTGTTTTAGGGCTACCTGTTTGGCATTGGATCTTTAAAGATATTAGGGTAATCTCTGTTTATTTCAAAATCTGGTTCTATGACATACAAGTAATCATTATCAAAGAACAAGTTTTAGTTTTTATACGTTATAATTAAACCTTTAAAAAACATTTTCTACTATTATGTAATTGTATATTGCATGAAGCAGGAGAGCACTGGTTCTCCACCTTCCTAAAGATGCTACCTTTTAATAGAGTTCCTCGTGTGTTGAACCCTAGTCATAATATTGTTTTTGTTGAAATCTTGTAACTGCAATTTGATACTGTTATGAATCATTATACATATACATATATATATATATATGAACACAAACACACATATACATATAATACACATATATGGTTTCAGATGGTCTTAGACAACCCTGTCAAAAGGTAGTTCACCTTATCCCCCAAAGTGGTCACGAACGACATGTTGAGAACCACTGCTCTGGACAGTGTTGTTTAAAAAAAGATCTCAAGTGCATGGAATTTTAGTAGCAATATCTAAGTCTAGCAGCAGTTTACTGCTCTGCCAGGCTACTGTCCATGAACACTTAGTGCCAATGCACACTGGCAGGTATGATTAATGAAAAATATGTTTCATGAATCTGACATAGAAGCATGTAGTACAGGAAAAGAGACACAGTATTGTTTCTACTCTTGGATAGATTTATTGCAAAGGAGAAAGTAATCAATACATTTGTTACAGGTATTTACCTTTGGGGAATTATCCATATTTACATGAGGCAGTAATGGATGATAGCAAAACAGATAAGAAAGGGCTCTCTTCCCAGTAGTAGCTTTAAAGATAATAGAGAATCCAAATGCCACCTGCCCCTGGACATTCACTTCCAAACAACCTCCTGAGAAGTTCAGTTATTTCATTTTCTTCAAGCTCCGCAAAGCCTACCTCAGCATGGAGCATTGCCACACAGGGGTTAAATTGTTAATGCTTTACTTTCACTTCCTTAAATCTTTTTTAATCAAACTTTGCCTTTTTTTCTCCCTGGGGAACAGCAAATGGACAGCTTTCGTCTCTTGTGCTCCTCCTTCCATTACCATCACAGCAGAATGCATCTGAGACTGTAATAATTCAGTGATGAAATACAAAATGTCGCAATGCCATCTCTCCTAAAGTGAGCTGAGATTTTGTTATGCCATTTTAGGTGCACTAATAGCAACTCAAGTCCCATGGAGTGTCCTAATGTGAATTTAATGAGCTGATAGCATATAAATGGCAGTGCTGTGAGGGTGAAGGTGACATAACCTTTTTCTTTCTACTTGATGTTTGTCTTTGAAAAACTACAGATCTGCTCAAAATGTACTGCATTACTACTAAGTGGCACATCACTCAGCAAAGAGGAGACTATTGTTTTACCATTTAAGAGTATTTTTCTCTCTTACTGGAACATGTAGCAAGAGCAATTTTTTTATCATTAGGATAATAAAAATCTGAATAGTTTTTCTCTGAACAAACAGAAATTATGTTGCACTCTAGTGTCTATTTTGCCATAGGCTGATGGTCTCCAGTGACAAATATTTACTCATACACGCCATAGCATTTGAATGTCACACTCAGTGAGGAGGCAACAGCAAATTGGGCTTTAAAGATAGTGAAACTGTTCGTCCTTATGTAAGTTATCATTTAAGGCTGCTATCAAGAAAGAAATTTAGAGATGTTTTGTCATCTACAATTGTTTCCCTGGAAACAACCAAATTAAATTACATAAAGCATCATGGTTTATCCTTGGGACAGATTGGAAGTGTAATAAAGAGGAAGAGTTGACAAAAGTCTTTAAAAAAGAAAAAAAAATATTCACTAATTTTGATGGTCATCCACAGTGATATATAAAAGCACATTCTAAAAGTGTATCACAGCTTTATAAAATTTAGTGGAGTTTATTTTCTCTGCACATTAGGTCTGCATCAGACTTTGCATTGAAATGTGGATCAAATACTGACAGGAAAAGGAAAGATACAATTTGACTCATAATTACTTGAATTTTTGGAAAGTAGTTAAAGAACTCTTTAAGACTAGTCAACTTGTGCTTCCCCCAAACAAAATAACTTCAATTATAAATGAAACAACTGGAAACAAAAAAGAGGCCTGTAAGATTTTCAGAAGTCTCAAGCCTGGTTGAAATAATAGCTAAGTAACAGAGTCTAAGAGCTGACTCTATCTGTGGCTTATTCACTATGTCAAGACCTACTAAGAAAATATGAAATCCACATGATTTTTAAAAATTGCTAATCACTCACAAAGGTTTAAATAAGTAGCACAAGCTATGATCTAAATAGAACTTATGATCACTATGCCGTTAAATATCTCTTGGCAAAAACTGTCATAACTCAAGAAATGAAATCGTATCTCCAACAAAAAATATTGCTTGGGTTATATTTCATGAAATTAAGATTAAAAAACACAAGACTATTAAAATTTGGTTTTTCACAAAGGGAAAATACCTTCAGGTTGCCAGGTGACAAGTGCAGCATTGTAGGTGCCTGACAACTGACACACACATATTTTCTTTCTAAGGTTTCCGGGCCTGTCCAGGCACTGTGATGCCTCATTGCTAATAGTGTTTCCAGCAGGGACAATGTTGATCTCTTTCAGAAAGAATTTTCTCAATCTGCAACAAAATCTTTCCCTTGTTCCTCATTGTTTAATGACTGAATAAAGTTTACTGTATCCAGTAGAGAGTGTATTCAATTTTGTATTCATGTACTTAAGAGAAGAGAAGAGAAGAGAAAAGAGAAAAGAAAAGAAAAGAAAAGAAGGAAAGAAAAAAAGAAGAGTTGGAGGTGGAGAATGGCTTGGTTAAGAGCAATGGTTGCTCTTCTAGGGTACCTAGGTTTGATTCTCAGCTCACAGCCTCTGTAACTCTAGTCTCAGAGTATCTGACGCCCTCTTCTGACCTCCACAGGCACAGCATGCACATGGTGTGCAAAATTTTCCTAAGGTATATGATGCATTTTAATTTTTATACTTTGTAAGATGTTATTTGAGTTCTTTAAACAGAAGCTTATTTTTTCAGATTTAAATGAATAATGAAATAAAAGGTGTGTAAAATTTGAGTAATTGAGAATATGTATTTTGTAAATTGATGGTTTTTCATAATTTTACATATTCAAAATACTTTTGCCAAGTAAATTATCCATTTTCTTTAATGTATGCCTACGTTTACATCCATAATTATCTGACTTTTAAATAAAATTAGTTTTACATTTTATTGTTCATCAAACTATCCTTTACCTATAAAATTTTCTATTTATTGATCTTATAATTTAAGATAAATTATGAATGTATGCATATGTCTACATATTTTAGGCAAGTACTATAGGAATATATATCAAATTTCTTCAACCTTCTGTGTTGAATTTTCAATTTTAAAATTAGGTCAGCAATATGTTTTTTTTTCCATATTAATACACCACGCCCTCTCTCCAGTTCCCCCTTGTGCCCTCCACTCAATCTGTGTCTCAGCTTATGTCTTGGTTTTTTGTTCATCTATCTATCTATCTATCATCTATCTATCTATCTATCTATCTATCTATCTATCTATCTATCTATCTATCTATCTATCTATCTATCTGTTTATCCACTTTGCCGTAATCTTAGCCCTTCCCTCCTCTCCTCCCAGTCCCACCCTTTCTCCCTCCTCTCTTCCAGGTTCCACCCACCATCCCTCTTTCCTCTATCTCCCTTCTCCTCAGAAAAGGGTACCTCCTCACACACACACACCAACCCACGGGAGCACATCAAGTTACCTCTGCAGTGAGAACATCCTCTTTCCCTGTGGTCTGGCAAGGCAGCCAGGCCAGGCGGAAGAGATCAAAAAGCAGGCAACAGAGCTCATGTCAGAGAAAACCTCTGTTCACCTTACTAGGAAAGCCACATGAAGATCGAGTTGCTATCAACTACATCTGTGTAGGGGGCCGAGGTCCAGTCCATGCATGGTCCTTGGTTGGTGCTTAAGTCTCTGTAACTTCCCCTGGGCCCTGGTTATTTGGTTCTGCTTCTCTGCTTGTGGCGCTCCTTTCATCTCCTTTCTATCCTTCCTCTCACTCTTCCACAAGTCTCCCTGCACTTGCTCGATGTTTGGCTGTGAGTATCAGCCATCGTGTTTTGTTTTCAATTTAAATTTATTTTGAACCTTTTATTTTAAAAAACCCTTTGATCTTTGCAAACTTTACATCATGCACTCCAACCCCACTGATCACCCCATTCCTCTATAGCAGCCCTGTGCCCTGGCAGGGCACATGAGAGGGATATCTCTCCCGTGCCCACTCTACTGCATGGCTGATAAAGGACAGTGCCATCTCTTCTGCACTCATTCCCTTAGGTCAGGCCCACCTGCAGCCTTCACAATCAAGGCTAGCTCTACTGTGATTTCCATGGTGAGTTACATGCCTGCTTTCTCATGGACCCGGACATGGCCGTTGGCACCCTGGACCAGTACCTTACCATGGCCTTAGGGAGCAATTCAGACTACTCATATCAGGCTGTTCACCCTTGAGTCTCCCGTTCCACCTCTCTCCACTGCGCTTTTCTTTCTCTTCCATCTCTCCACCACATACTTGTTCACCTTACTGGGACCTGGGGCCTCTGGGTACTTTCTGCATAGTGCCAGGCACGGTTTTGTCCCTGCCGGACCTATTTATTTTGATCTAATAACTCCGAGTACAATTTTGTGCTGCTTAGTTGCACGAGGGTGTGAGAACATATACTGATGCATGCACAACTTGTGCCACTTCTCCAAAAAGAGTGACTCCCTCTCCCTTGCCAGCCATACAATGAAATGTTTCTGATATGGATGGGCCCTTGGAGGCTCCTCCTTTATCCATGCTGAAAATTTAACTTACTTGATCTTTTGCGGGCCAGTACACAAAGCTGCTGTAAGTTGATTAGTGTATCAGCCATGGTATATTCAGAATAAAGCAATTCAGTTATCCTCCCCTCAATGTTCTTTCCACTCAATTCCTCTCCACGAAGTTCTCTAAGCCCTGGAAAGTGGAGAGTTTGTACAGACAGGCTCTGTAGCTGAGTCCTCAAGGTGTTTATACTTGATTTTTGTAAGTTCACTTTTCTATATTTAGTAATCTTTCAATATGCATAAATACTGATTATTTTTATCAATTGATCAGTTGGTAGACATCTTGGTTGTTTCCATTTCCTAGATGTTGTGAATTTGGGTATACTCTCAGCAGGCACACGGCTGTGTCATGTGGTAGCCCCATTTCTAGATTTTGTTGTTGTAGTTTTTGAAAAGCTGGAGACTGTTTTCCACAGTAGCTGCATGATTTACTCTCACACCAACAGTGAGCGTATAAGGCTTGCCCTTTCCCTGCATCAATATCAGCATTCAGTATTATTTGGATTGATTTTGACCATTCTGACTGGGTGAAATGGAACTGTAAACCATTTTAATTGCATTTCTCTAATAGGCAAAAATATTGAATGCTTTTTTTTTTTAAAGTGTTGACTATCCATTTACATTTCTTTGCTTGTTGTGTTTTTATGTTGGTGTTCTTTTTGCTTTGCTTTGGTTTGGTTATTGCTACCCTGGAACTCCCTTTGTAGACCAGACTAGTCTTGAACTCATTTGCATCTTCCTGTCTGGTGCTGGGATTAAAGTCACGTCCCACACCACAAAGCTTCCATTTGTAATTCTTGTAGGGAAATTTTTGTTAAGTTCCACATCCAATTTCAAATTATACTTTCTTTTGGTTTAGTTATTTTAGTACTTTATGTATTCTAGACACTAATCCTCTGTCATAGTTACAACTGGCATTTTTTTTTCTTCCTTCCTGTGGGCTGCCCTTCACTAAGTTGACAGTTTTCTAATCTGAAAAAACAAAACAAAACAAAACAATAAAAACCTGTAATTTCCTGAGATCCCATTTGTCAATTGGTAGTCTTGTTTCCAGTGCTAATGGAAATCTACTCACAAAGACCAGAACTGGGACTATAGGTGTGCTCTGTGCTTGATCATCCAGCAGTTTCAGAGTATCTTATGCTGAGGTCATTGGTCCATCAGAGTTGTAAAAAATAACTTTTGGGATATTTGAAAACTCAATTTTTGAATGGATTTTCAAATATCTCATCAAAACGATTATGATTATTTAAACCTATTTATGAATTTATGAAAACAACTACATATACATCAATCCCTGGTATTTTCAAATATTAGTGTTAAATATACATATTATCTATATACATGTATAAGTGTTGGCATGTATAAATATATATCAAGGGGTTTATGATAGTGGTTTATAGGCTTTGATACAGGTAGTCCAATAATGATTATCTTCCAACAGGTAGACTAAGAATCTGGTAATGTTCAGTCCATGAAACTGGATGTCTCAATATTTCTAATCTGGGGCTGGAGTTCTTGGCATTCTGAGAGAACGATCAGTCTTCAGTCTACATTGGAATCCCAAAGGAATATGTTCCAATACGAGAGAACGAATGGCTCGGTAACTAGACCGGTGAACTTGCCAATGAGAGTAAAGGCAAACAACCAAAATAAACAAAATACACATTCTTAAAATGTGGACTGCTATCAGAAGGTTGCCACTCAGACTGAGTGACAAGTAATCCAGTGAAGAAAATCCCTTATAGGCAGACTTGAGTTTTAGTCGATTTCAGATAGAGTCAAGTTGACAATTAAGATTAGCCATCACAATGGCAGAGCCAATCTTTCATTATATTTCAATGGGACAGATATTTGCTGTATTTGGCAAGGTTCTCTAGATGGACAGAAGCAATGAGATGAATATTTGTAAATATGTTTACTATATTATTTTTTAAAATATTTAAAATATTATTAATCTATATTAATCTGTAACACATTAATATATTGACACATTAATATCTTACCTTTAAATATAAACATATTTAATATATAAATAAATATATATTAAAGAAATTTATTGTCAGCGTTTAAATAGTAACAATAGCTGGAAAGGAGCATTCCCAAAAACGAGTGAAGGCTGGAAATTTCCTAGAGACTCGCTGGCTCCTGCCACACGATAAGAACTTGGGAATACCTGTTAGCGCTATTATTGGTGAAGGAACCATGCAGCAGCAGCAGCAGGGCAAATTAGCTTGGCAGCAAGAGGAGAGGTCAAGCAGGATCCTCTTCCTTTTGCCATGCACCAGAAGGTGTAACCCACAATTTACTTGTGTCTTTCCAGGTCAGCTAATGTAGTCAGGACACTGTAGGTAAAGCCCCCTACTCAGTGGATTCGAAGGTGTAGTAAGTTCACACCCAAAGCAGCCTGAGCCAGGTACAGTGACCCACAGCTCTTTTTCCCATGGAGGCAAGATGATTTCTGTGATTTTGAGGTCAGTCTGCTGTACATATTAAGTTCCAGACCAGCTATAAAGTGAGCTCCTACCCCACCCCTCTCTGTTTCTGTTTCTCTCCCTTGTAAATAAAACCAACCATAATATCTGCTAAAGTTGTAACTCTGTAAAATAAGATATTTCAAGTGTAAATTAAGCCTTATTTTTTTCTTCTGTGAGTTTGCTAACTCTCCCAGTGCTCTGGGAGATTGGATAAAAGAAAACTAAGCTGCGAAGAACAAAGGAAGATACTTCTCTTTCTAATTTAAGAATGTTGGGTTTTAGTTTCTTTTATAACTAAATGAAAATTTTATTTTTGATTTCATCATTTGTTCTCTAAGAGATTCCTTGCTTCCTCATCTAACTCAAGAAACTGTAATGTTCAGTACTAGCCTTTCTTAAAATGCCTCACTACAAAATTCTACCTCCATCACACAGCTGATAGAAGCAAAGAAACTTACACATTGAACATACGAATGAATAAGTCCTAATGTAACACTAGAAAAGCTTTAATAAATGTCCATATATGAAGTGAGCGTATAAAACCATAAAGGGATATTACACTTCTTTTAGGCTATTTGCAACATGTCAAGAGATGGAGACAGAGAGAGAGAGAGAGAGAGAGAGAGTAAGAGAGGGTGGTGTTCTGATAGCTGAGCGGCAAGAATTAGGGCCCACGTTTGGACTTTCAACATCTACATAAAATTGGGTGTGCTGACACTGGCCTTAACCACAGTGCAGGAGTTTCAGAAACAGAAGTGCTGGAAGGTGATCTTGTGAACTATGTATTCGGATGCCTGTTTCAGTGCCCTGAGATCTGGTTGCATTGGAGACATAGACATGTTCATTTCTGTGAAAAATCTTCCGTATTATTGTCTTATAAAGAATGCTCGCCAATTATCTCTGATTGGTTAATAAAAAAAACTGAACAGCAAATGACTGGGCAGAGGAGATAGGACTTATTTTCCCAGTCAGGGGGTCTCAGGTAGGATCTAGAATAAGAAGAAGGAAGAAGGTAGAGAAAGCATCACAAAGAGTTTACCATGAGGACAAAGAGATAACAGCAGAAGGCCAAGGTAAGGCAGAGATGGCTGATAAGTAGCCAGACTAGCTTAATTGGGTTAGAATATATGAATATCTGCCCAGTTATAGTGCTGAAAACTGTTGAATAAATCTAATATGCCTCTCTGTCAACTGTTTGGGAGCTAGGATGGATTTTAGAAAAGGACCCTACTAACAGCTTAATTCAACACAGAAAAATCCTGGAGCTCGTAGGCCAGCCAGCCTAAAGGAATCAGCGAACTCCTGGCTCAGTGAAAAACATTAACTCAAAAATTAACATGAAGGTGTATTAAGAAAAATACCGAACATGAAACCCTTGCCCCCAAATGCATTCTCAAGTACATGCATGGTTATATCCCAGAGAGAGAGACTCAAACTATAGAATTCACATCCAACTGTAGAAAAAAGAGATTCCTATACATGAAATATCTACATTAGTTAAAGAAGTATGTTAGGTGTTATGTCATATATAACGGATGTATTTAGTTGTGAGCCTAGTCTTTAACGGCTAAACCTAATAGCTGTATATAACTTCTGGGTTTTCTAAGGACCCAGAATAGTTACTACAGGAGCCTAATCCAAGGATGAATATTAAAATGTGATAATTAATGGACGGAACTGTTATTATTATGTTCATTCTGTCAAAGAAACTTATACAAATAAAGAAGATCAAAAGCAAAGGAGGCACAGATAAAGTATGGTAAGAAGTTCCAGAATAGATGGTTTTCTTTTCTTTCTTTCTTTCTTTCTTTTTCTTTTTTTTTTTTTTTTTTTGGTCTAATTATACCTGCTGTACTGTTTGATTGAAGAGGTGAGACTTTAATTTAACCTTGAAAAAAATCAGAGAAAATTAGGCATGGAAAAGGAAACAATGGAGAGAATGAAGTTCTGAATGAATATGCAATGTGCTCAAGGACAATCTCCTATTTTGATCTCAAACAAAAATGATTAGTTAAAAAAAAGGCTTTAGAAAACTTCAGCCTCATATTTGGCACAAGGTCATCAAATGTGATAGTGTTCTTGTTCTGCCCTCCAAGGGCTAATGTACGTACACATATGTAGGCATATTTGTGTACCGTATAAACACTTGGCAAGTACAACACATACAGAGAAACCTTGGATTAAATTTCATATGCTGTAAAAGGATATAAACTGATTGAATGTGTGTTATTATGGGAGACCTTATAATCTCTTGTAGTATAAGAAATAAGAAAACTTGTATTTGAATTTTCTTCCTGTAGTCCTGTATAAAATATACAATTCAGTCCAACTTTACTTCTGAATTCTACTAGGAGCAATAGCAAAAAATCCTCACTACAATAGTCCAAATGAGAGGGGAAATTAGGCTGCATCATATTTACTGAAATTACCATGTAGGAATGATTGCCAATTTAACTGTTAGCTGCAGAGTCTTTTCAGAGGATGTGGATTAGAGCCTAAACACAGTCTATAAAAAGGAAACTTCCATCCAGCCGTACCATGCACGCTATCAATTAATTTAACATTTACGGGATGTGCAGCCTATCTCAGAAAATGTTCATTGCTTGGCAGTATAATTCTCATATGTGTGATATGGTGGTTTTACTGAGAATGGCCTCCAAAGACAGATATAGCTTGATGTTTAGTTCCCAGTTGGTGAAATATTTGAAAGGATTAGGAGTAAGTTTGGAGTAGGTGTGGCCTTATTGGAACACGCTGTTGCTGGATTGTGCCTTGTGGTTTCAAAAGCCCATTCTAGTTCTAGTCTTTCTTTTTCCTCTCTGCCTGTTTCTCTGTCTGTCTCTGTCTCTGTATCTCTATCTCTCTCTGTCTCTCTCCCCTTGATTAAGATGCCATATATAAGTCAGTGATGACATCCTTTTAATATGTTTTTACAGATTTAACTTCAACTGTTTCAGTCAAATAAGTGGATAACAACATTGTTAAGCTAATTCTAAACTAAAAAATAAAAGAATGAATAAAGTCAAGAGTGGCCTTTCTGCAACCTTCTAAGCCTGAAGATGTTGTCTTTCCAGTATATAGGGATATCTGTCCCTTAACTGCCCCAAGGGGGTAAAAAAATCTCATCCCTTAACATCAGCACATGCCAAAATACGTGTGCATTCATAGGAATTAAATCTCACTTTCATTAAGTGAAGAAACATTAAAAGGAATGCAGAGGTCCTCCTCCCCTACTATCTGAACCTATCCTATCAGGTCTTATCAGGACTGTCTGGATCTTCTTTTTCTGTGGCCCAGTAAGGCCACCTTGTCATGGGGAGGTGATCAAAGAGCAGGCAACTGAGTTCAGTGGACTAGGGGAGGGGCATAGGGGGGAGTGGGAGGGAGGATGGGACCTGGAAGAGATAATGGAGAGGACTACAGTGAAATACAAAGTGAATATATTGTAATTAATAATAATAATAGCAACATAATAATAAGGAAAAATAAAAAAAAAAGAAAATGCAGATAGCTTAACTAAAAACACATGCTTCATGTTGTTTTCTCAAAACAAAAAGCCCTCCCCCAAAAAAATCCCCCCAATACATATCTAGTCATGGAAACAAATAGGCAGTGTTTAAAAATGAACAAATTCAAGCTTTAGGAATGCAGGGAAATGAATGGCTTTGGAAAACCAGCCTCTATCAGCTTATACAAAAGATCATTGGGCTGTTACCAACGAGATTTTAAGTTTTGATCTGTGCGTCTTTGGGTAGTTGAAGTTTTGTTTGGCTTCACATCCCATCATTTCTTTCTAACATTTTTTTATTATTATTACAGAAACAACATTTTATTCAAAAATGAGATCCAGAACCTTAATCATATGCACATATAATGTCATTCTGTAGCGCTTACTTATTTAATGTAGTCTGATGCTCTAAGTCAATGTTAGCCTGAGCTTCTCTAACTGAAATAACATGGAAATTTTGTAACCTACAATTATAAAAAGCATTGTTACAGGAAAGAAATTTCTTCCCAGTCTCTTCTGGGAACTCTACATAACTTACTTATTGACCCCACATTTGATTTATGGCAAATGAAATGAATTGCCATCAAAATCCCCAAAATGTAATTATTCCCATAGGTCACAGATCTAAAATGTGCTGTAACAAGTTCAGGCTAGAAGCATCGAAACTCTTTAGTGTTATCCAAGTCCTTTAATGTACAAACAACAAAAACAAAAAATAATGTCAAGGGGGCCTGCTCAGTAATTTGTGTAAAATGTATTAACTCAGAAGCCAAGTTTTCTTACCCATTCCCAGGTTTCTTACCCATCCCATGATTTCTTACCATCTTCATACAAATTTATTTTCTCTAAAACAAATGAAATGCCATAAAACTTCACCCTTAAAACTTATTTTGTTTCTTAACTCAAGAAGGAAATATCTGAGTATGAAGGAGGCTGTTACGCCTAATGAGCTGCCTTTCTGTAGACATAGAAATTTCTATTAATGTGACATTTCATTTTACAAAATCAAATCACACCAGTCCAAAACACCATACAAAGTAATGAGGGAGAGGGGAGAGAGAGAGGAGAATAGAGAGAAGGAGGAAGAGAGAGAGGAGGAAAGAGGGAAAGTTACTTCCATTTTAGCATATGTGCTTTAAAGACACATTAGAATGTCTCATCCATTATAAAAATTACAATATTTAATCTGGGATTTGGTACTGAATTAAGTATTATTGATAATGAATTTTTTATTAAACAGCATGTGTATATTTTAAAATTTTTTCTTTATTATTATTATTTTTGCAATTTATTCACTTTGTATCCCAGCTGTAGCCTCCTCCCTCATCTCCTCCCAGTCCCATGCTCCTTCTTTCTTTCCCCCCTATTGTCCCTTCCCTAGTACACTGGTAGGGAAGGTCCTCCTCTCCTACTATCCTTTACCTATCAGGTCTCATTAGCACTGTCTGGATCTTCTTTCTTTGTGGCCTAGTTCGGCCACTTCACCACCGGAGCTGATCAAAGAGACAGCCACTGACTCCAAGTCAGAGATTGTCATTGCTACCCTTACTAGAACACCCACCTGGAGACTGAGCTGCTCATGGGGTACATATGAACAGGGGGTCTAGGTCCTCTCCATGCATGGTCCTTGGTTGATTCATAAATCCCTGCAAGGCCCCCTGAGCCCCGATTTTTTTGGGTCTGTTGGTCTCTTTGTGGATCATGTGTATTTTTACTCCAAGTTTTATAGTGTTCTGTACATAAATATGAGAGGTTTTCTATAGAGGTATTGATTACCTGAGCACTACCTTTCAAACGTCTCACCTTGTAAGTTCAGTCAAGGCTAAGACATGGGTGAATTGTTACTTAAATTCTTAAATGTCAAGCACTTCTTGGTTAGTGCAGAAGAGGTTTAATTTCTGTACAAAAGCACCTATAACCCCGGCACTGGAGGAAGAGGCACAGAGGCAGAGAAGCAGAGGGGCCGAGAGAGGAACAGAGAGAGGGACAGAAAGGCAGAGAGAGGGGCAGAGAGGCAGAGAGAGGGGCAGACAGAGGGGCAGACAGAGGGGCAGAGAGGCAGAGAGAGGGTCAGAGAGACAGAAGCAGAGGCAAAGGCATCTCTGTGAGTTTGAGGCCAGCCTGGTATACAAAGTGAGTCGAAAACTGCCAAGCCTACACAGAACAACCTTGTCTCAAAAAATAAAAAATAAAATAAAAAAAAGAAAGGTTATGGCTCTCAAAGTAAATACTTATTTAACTACTTAGTGCATATATCTAGGCATTTTAAAATCAATTCCAGTTTTGAATTCTGGCATAATACCTAATTGTTGCAAGAACCAGACTGCAGTGAATTAGTGATTTTACCGATTTCAGTGACAGTTATTCATGCGGTATAGCTTGGCACCCTTAGAGAGGGCTGCCATTTGGACATCAGGTTTTAAAAACTTCCAACCTGTAACTGCAGTTTCAGGCAGAGCTAGAAACTGGCCCTACACAGCCACTGCTTTGGTGTCATTTTCAGTTTGAGTTAGAGCCACAGAATCTTCTCTGTCCACGTTTTGAGGAATTGTCAACTCTGCATTAGGAGAAGCTGACATGAGCAGCTGCTTATAAAACATGAGTGGAGTCTGTTCTCCTTCAGAATAATCCCAGAAATGACAAAACATGTAGCAAAATGCTCTAACAAATGTCTAAATAAAGGTTTGTGTTGTGTGTGAACACTAAAGCTACCCAGGCTCAAATCATAATACCCTCTAATCCATCCATCTCAAATGGGCTTGCCCTGCATCACAATACTAATCATTTCAACTTTAATTTCTTATCATCACTTTTATTTTTTTTTTACAATATATTCATTTTTAATCCCGATTGTACCTTCCTCCCTCAACTCTTCCACATCTGACCCTCCTTTCTTCTTCCCTCCTGTCTCCTTCCCCTAGTCTGTTGAAAGGAGGAGTTCTTCTCCCTTGCCATCTGCCTCAATTCTCACTGGAATTACCTGGATCCTCTTCCTCTGTGGCCTGGTAAGATCACTCAACAAGGACATTTGCTCAACTATGTTCATAGCAGCTTTATTTGTAATAGCCAGAATCTGGAAACAATCCTTGATGTCCCTCAGTGGCAGAATGGATACAGAAATTGTGGCACATGGAATATTATTCAGTTATTCTTATTTTTTTATGTAGGCATTTAGAGCTATGAATTTTCTTCTTGGCACTTTCATTTTATCTGATAAGCCTGGGTATGCTCTGTATTCATTTTCACTGAATTCTAGAAATTCTTTAATTTCGTTATTTCTGTCTTAACCCATGTTTTTTCATTCAGTAGTGTTCCAGCTTTTTCTGGATGTTTTGTGTTAATATATATTTTTTCTTTAATATGTCATTTGGCTATGTATCTATTTTTTTATATAATTCTTCAATTCCTGAGACTCTTTCTTCCATCTGTTGTATTCTGTTTGTGAAGTTTCTCTCTGTAGTTCCTATTCAAATTGCTAAACTTTCCATTTCTCGATTTTCTTGTGTTTATGTTTTCTTTATTGATTCTGTTTTCAGTTTTAGGTCTTGAACTATTTCAGTAATTTCCTTCAACTATTTCTTTGTGTTTTCTTGGATTGCTTTAAGGGATTAATTTATTTTTCTCCAATTTTTTCTTTCTGGATTTCTTTAAGAGATTTACTTACTTTAAAGACCTATACCATCTTCATACAGTTGTCTTTTAAGTCTCTCTCTCTCTTTTTTTATGCTTTAGCTATGTTGGAGCATTCAGGGCCTGCTATGACAGGATAGCTTCTAGTGGAGACCATGGCTGTCATTGATTGTTTTATTATAGTGGTGTCAGGCATCACCATTTGGGATGATTATAAGTCAAGGTGCTGGCTTCTGGGTTTGCCCTTGTTGAGTCATTGTGTTCCTTACTTTCTGTTTCCTCTCTGGATTTTGATGGCTTGTGCTGCCTGATTTCCTGACCTGCTTAGTTGCTGTGTTCACAGGGAACATTGCTGATATTAGAGTCCAGGATATAGCCACAAGTAAGGGGAAGAAAGTTATAAGGTTTGTGGGACCCACAGGAGAAGTGGTTCTGGGGAAACAAAGAGAGAGGAAATAAGACTGATGGATTGGGACTGGGAGAGCAGAGAGAGAAGATGTTCTGTGGGTGGCATCTCTGGTTCTTCTTTGCCTGCCTTTTTTTTTTTTTCCTTTCCTTAAAACTAGAAGATAACGCCTGTCTGAACTTCCTTTAGTAGGACTGTAGTTCACATACAGGTTGAAGCCTGTCTAGGCAATGAAGTGCATGATTTGGTTTTTTTGTTTGTTTGTTTGTTTTTGTTTTTGTTTTTTTAGCTCATCTTCTTTCCCCTTTCTATTCTCAATGAGAGTAGGGTGACCACCCATCCTCCTGAAACTGACAGGGAGGAAAAGAAATTTACCTTTGCATTTGGTTGGCTAAACTTTTCTCTATCACATCTTTACATAGATGAAGGAATTTCATGAGTTGTGTTTTTATTAAAGTCAGTTGGGTTTATGCTCAGATTATATGCCAAAGGCGTGAAGTATGTCAGAAAAAAGGGAGGAAACAATAGCCATTCTGAATGAAGAAGATACACATTGAAGATGATGCAAAGTGAAATGCTAACACCAAGTTTGTTTTCAGGAACTCCCCTTGTGACCTGTCCCACTGTTTTAATCAACTCCCTCCACCGCTCAAACTGGAACTTGAAATATACTACTTACACTATTGGGTATAACTACTAGTCCCTTGTTTAGGATCCATGCCAGCCACTGGTATAGAAGAATATTAATTCAGAACATGGGTATTCTGGCAAGATATCACATCCAAATACCTTCTAGGTCTGTGTGATCAGCCTCCAATACAAACATGCCTTTAATCCATGAGACAGAAGCCAGCAGATCTGAGTTCAAGGCCAGCCCGATACAAGTAAACAAAATATTTTATGTCCAGGCCTGGTGGAGCATGCTTTTAATCCCAAATAATGAAGGTAAAGTTAGTTTGTAGAAGGAAGCAGCCCTGTTTTAAATTGGTGTCTAATTGAATGGCAGAAAAAGTAATGAATCAGGAAAAGATTTGGCAGAATAGGATATGCCCAACCCTCAAAAGAAGAAAGAGGAAAAGGAAGAGAGATGAGGCAATATTACAGGGGGAGTTTGAATGTGAGAACAAGCTAGACATAGGTGAAAACAGAATGAGCCAGAGAATGAGAAGGAACCAGAAGATTAGAAAAGATTCCTGAAGTTAGTTTGAGGCCAATTCAGAGGTTGAGAGAAAAGCTAGATGGAATAAGTTTGTTGGGAAAGGATTTTGAGCCAGAACAGCTGAATTGAACCAGCCAGCTATGAGCTCATAAAGAACAACAAAAGGGTAGTTTATTAAGCATTAAATCTCAGAAGCTAAAAACATTCTAGGCCTAGGTTAGATTGTATAGAGGCTAGATGTTTTCAGGACCAGGTGTAGGCTAGCAGAGGCTGTAAGCTTTCCAAACAACAATTGACAGAGGCGAATAAAAGTTCCTTTTACATATTGGAGTTCTACTTAAAAACATTTATAATCACCACTGACAAACTGAGTAGAATTTTCTAGGATGGAAAATATATTTTCCCCCTGTCCTTGATAATGAACCAGAAATCAATAAGAAATTGGAGGCTTTTGTAGAATAAATTTAAATTTAGCCTAGGATGATTTTGAGAAACAATAGAAAAATTGGAAAGTGTTTAAGTGGGCTGACAATGATAGAAGGAAAGACAACTCTCCATAAAATAAATCTGAAGACCCAGATTCATTTCTGTTCCTCTGTATTCAGGACAAAAAATGTGGTAAACATTTCCATCCTTGGAAAACAGCAAGTACACAGGATGAAATTTAAGCCACTTTTCATGGTTCCATGATTCTGATGGTATCTATGGCAGTAGTTTCCAATCCAGAGCCAAGATTCCTTGGTTCCCTATTCATTTTCTTTTTACGAGGTTTTAACCTTTGTCTTCAGTGTGTTAGATTCTCTTTGATCTTCTCCACCTAACTGACCTAAACTCATTTGGAAGTTCATGTGTCTCAAGTCCTTCTTTGAACAGAATAATCCCCAGCAAGACTGCTTATATACAATGTGTGGTACTGAAAAGGGCTTTAGGATAATAGTATTTTTTAATTTAATTTTTATTTTTTATATTAATTATAGTTTATTCACTTCGTATCTTAGCTGCAGCTACTCCCTCATTCCTTCCCAATCCCACCTTCCTTCCCTTAACTCCTCCCATGCCCCTCTCCAAATCCTCTTCCTCTTCCATCTGACCCTAGCCTCTCAGTTCTCATCAGGACTGGCTGCATTGTCTTCCTCTGTGGCCTGGTAAAGCTGCTCCCCCCTCAGGGGAAGGTAATCAAAGAACCAGCCACTGAGATCATTTTAGGGACAGTCCCTATTCCCCTTATTAGGGAACCCACTTTGATACTAATCTGACATGGGCTACATCTGAGCAAGGCTTCTAGGTTATATCCATGAATACAATATATCCATGATACTTGGTTAGAGTATCAGTCTCAGAAAAGATCCTTGGGCCAAGATTTTTTGGTTCTGTTGCTGTCTTTGTCAAGCTCCTGTTCCCTCCAGGTCTTTCATCTCTCCCTTCTTTCTTTTTTTTTTATTTATTTTTTTTTTATCCGTTACATTTTATTAACTCTGTATCCCAGCCATGTCCCGATCCCTCATTCCCTCCCAGTCCCTCCCTCCCTCCCTCATCTCCACCGTGCCCCTTCTTTCATAAGCTTCCCTGCACTCTGCCCAAAGTTTGGTTATCAGTCTCAGCATCTGCTTTGATACACTGTTGGGTAGAGTCTTTCAGAGGCCTTCTGTGGTAGGCTCCTGTCCTGTTTCCTGTTTTCTCCTTCTTCCAATGTCCATCCTCTTTGTCTTTCTAAATAAGGATTGATCATCTTACCCAGGGTCCCCTTCTTGTTTAGCTTCTTTAGGTATACAGATTTTAGTATGTTTATCTGATATTATATGTCTAGTATCCACTTATAAGTGAGTATATACCATGTATGTCTTTCTGCTCCTGGGATACATCACTCAGGATGATCTTTTCTAGTTCCCACCATTTGCCTGCAAATTTCATGATTTCCTTGTTTTTAATTACTGAGTAGTATTCCATCATGTAAATGTTCCACAATTTGTACCACAATTTCTGTAGCCATTCCTCAGCTGAGGGACATCTATAGCCAGACAGCTTCTGGCTATTACAAATAAAGCTGCTACAAACATGGTTGAACAAATGTCCTTGTTGTGTACTTGAGCATATTTTGGATATAGGCCTAGGCGTAGTATAGCTGGTTCTTGAGGAAGTGCTATTCCTAATTGTCTGAGAAAGCACAGACTGATTTCCAAAGTGGTTGTGCACATTTACATTCCCATCAGCAATGGAGGCAGACAGCTAAAATCCAGAATATATAAAGAACAAAAGAAGTTAAAAGGCAACAAATCAAGTAATTCAATTAAAAAATGGGGTACAGAGCTAAACAGAGAATTCTCTGTAGAGGAATATAGAATGGCAGAGAAACACTTAAAGAAATGCTCAGTGTCCTTAATCATCAGGGAGATGCAAATCAAAACAACCCTGAGATTTCACCTTATACCCATCAGAATGGCTAAGATCAAAACTCAAGTGACAATACATTCTGGAGAGGATGTGGAGAAAGGGGAACCGTCCTCCATTGCTGGCAGGATAATTGTCTTGATTTAAGAATGGCAAATATTTTTTTTTCAATCCAAAGACCATGAATAGTTCCAGCTTTCTTTCATCCCTGCCCTTTTTCTTCTCCTTCCTTAATTCCTTTCATTCTTCCACCTTCCTTCCTTCCTCTCTCTCTCTCCTTTCCTCCATTCTCTCCCTCCACTCCCTTTCTTATGTTTCATCATTCTTTCCGCTCCTGTCACCTAGAAATCCATACCTTCTTAGTGAAGTCAGGAAGCTTCATTTAATTAGTATCTTTGCTAATTCATTTTACTCCTTATGGCATTTAAATATTCATGCAGTGTGTACACAGGCCATAACTTTCATTGAATTACACCATTTCTGCTTTTTTTTTTTTTAAACCCCATATGATCTCAGTCTAAACAGTCGCCACACTTGGCCTCTTTTTTCTTCAACCACAGGAATCCACCTAAATCTTCAGAAAAGCACGAAGGCGACTTAGGTTCCATCTTGCTTCTATCTTGCTTTGGTGGAATTTACTTTGCCCTAGGAATTTCAGTTCTTATTTGCCGTATTGTTTAAGTTTCTTCTTCTATGTCATCTTCCAATTGCCTTCTTGGATTACCTTATCTAAAATACCACTGCTCTCATTTTCTATTGATTCATTATATTTTAGGGCATTTCTTAATTTCTATCAAATGAAAAATAAATTTGTTCTAGCTGCTGACATTTGTCTGAATTTTACTCTCTCAATGAAATCCCAGACTGGACATTTTCCTATGGTTTATCTCTATATTTACAACAGTGCAGGGATTATCAGAGGGGTTCTGGTTACATGGATGAATGAACAAGTGCATTCTATTGAACATGAAAATGTTTTAGAAATATAACTACTGGTACATAATAATAAACAATGCTATGTACAGGAATTAGTACAATTTTATGAAAGAATGACGAATAAAGCAATGAAAGAATGTCTTAGTTGTTTAAATATCATACTCTTATCTATCTAGTACTTAGGGTATTAAGGAAACTTTGAAGAAGTTTTAATGAAGTATAAGGACAATGAAAGATAGTTGCTGTGATTTTAATTATAATAATTAAGGTCAATGTTTTTACTTCTTACATTTTAATTCCTCTAGAGCAAAAACATTCAAATAGCCACCTGAAAATGATCATAAGTAAAGAAGAAAATACTGTCTGTGTTTATAGATTCTTGACTTTTTAAAAGTTAGCTAACATCTTCATTAGTCATTAGAGTAAAATAGATTCTGTGTGTAGTTTGTGTTTGTGTGTGTCATTAAATTGTCAAAGTTCATAGTTAGCCTCTGTAAACTAACTTGGAACTTACTACAGTTCTTAGGAGATATTTTATTTGTAGCCATTTCTACAGTCCTATTATTAGCATTAGCCTTGACCACTAGCTGTATTTTCAGAGTTCTCTAGAGAAGAGAGAGAGAAAGAGAGAGAGGTGGAGGAGGGAGGAAGGGAGAGAAAGAGGATTTAGTAAAATTACTTACAGAGGCTGTGGTCCAGCTAATATGAAATTATCTAGTTGTGAACAGCAAGTCTAAGAATTCAGTAGTTGCTTAAGTCCAGGAGGCTTGATGTCTCATCTGCTCTTCAGTACAAGCTGGAATCCCAAAGAAGTTGGCTTTAATGCCAGTAAAGAAATGAACTTGCTAGTGAGGCAGGAATAAATGGTAAAAGAGCCAAAGTGTCCTTCCTCCGTGGCCTTATATAGGCTTCTAGCGCAGACCTAGACTAATGGCATTATCTTCTTACGTAAAAGAGACTGAATAGAAGTGGGTCTTTTCATTTCAGATTGATCAAAATTCCCTCACCCCCTTTTCTTTTGGATATCAGTTAATTTCATATTAGTCTAGTTGACAATCAAGAAAAAAACATCATAACTGGCTTACCCAGAAAACATCCTTGACATAAAATATGGATTTTCATACTCTCAGTCATCATATATATGACCTTGATGGATTTCTATTTCTTTACCCACTTAAAACGATGTGATCATGTTTAGAGACCCAGAGAGTTCTGAGCAATGAAGAGCATCTCATTAACTCTGGTGAAAATGATATTCTTTGTCAGGTGTTGCTGTCTGTCGCTGACCTCATTTTATAGGCCACTGTTGTGTGGTCTGAATTTCAACTCAAGTGTTATGCTTGCTTTTTGCCAATTGCTGTGCAGAATCCCTCTCCTCGAATGTTGAGTACTTGTGTGTGCATGCCTGTACATATGCATTATAAGATCTAAAGCAGAGCACTCCACAGGCAAATCCACAAATGATTTGCACAAAGAATCAATATTTAGCACCGAGAAAACAAACATTTTAGTGTTTCTGTTTACACCTTCCGGATCTCATGTGTCAGGAACTGCACCACGTGCCTAAGAAATTTGTGTTCGCAAATTTTGTTAGGATCTTTATGTTATGTTCATGAAGCATAAACATGTTTCTTGAGAGTCTTGGTTCCTCTGATATGACATTTAATTAGTGGGACACATAGTTGGTGATTACCCTTGTTTTATGCATTTGTTTTCATTATTTCTTATTTTAAGCTTATTTCCACCCCTTAAACATTAACATACATCACAAATTATATCTAAATAAATTTTAGTTTTAACGTGTTTTTTGTTATTATTATTACCGTTATCATCATCATTGCTGTTGTTGTTGTGTGAATGTGTGTGTGTATGAATGTCCAAAGAGGAGGCCACAGGCATTTCATCCCCTGGAACTGAGTTACAGGTCTTGTAAATTGCCTAATGTGGGTGCTCAGAAACACATTCACTTCCTCCAGAAGAGCAGTAAATGTTCTTAACTACTGAAACAACTGTCCATCCAGCCCCAAATTATAAAAATGTAAGCTTACAAATATACAATTTAAGTACCCATATGACATATTATTTATATTTTAAATAGTTCTCCCTTCATGACTAATGGTTAAAGGACCTGTTTTAAAGTCACATACATAGTTCTTGATAAATATGCAACACATTATCATGAAGAATGTTGTGTTAAAACAAGCACAATACATTTTAGAAAATTGCTGGATTTCAAGCAAAACTTTTAGATATAATAGTTATATGTGATTTTTAATATGATTCAAAAATTTTATCCTCCTCTCATTTAATATATTTAACTATAGTAAAATATTTAAGTATGAATACAGGGTAATAAAAAAGTCAACTTAATAATAAATATATTAAAATTTCCTTCATCATGCTCCTTTGAAATAGAATGTCAATTATTTCTGCCTCATATTGATAGGTCTAATACCTCCAAAGAGACCCCCAGAAAGCCCCAATCTGTTTGGCTTATCTGACTCCATTACAGGGTTTATTTTCAACTTCGCCTAACTAAGTTCGAGTTTCTATTTTTCAGAACATACATAAACAGTTTCTGGAAAAATTGCAGCACACAGGCAGCCAATCAGTATAAAGGTAACACATGGGTTTGAGCTAAGTATAATGATTTAGCAAATCTGAGGAAAAGCCCTTAGCAAGTCTGCAAAGTTCCTAAATGTTTATCCACTCCTAAATCCCTATACCTCCTGAGTCAACCAATCAAGTGAAAGGTTACCTCACTCCTTCTGGAAACCTACCTAATTGCCTGTAAATTGAGCATGCATGCTCTCCTCATGGCCCCATTCTAAGGAATGGTGGCCCTGATATGCTGGCACATTTCTGCAGAATAAAAGCTCCTTGCTTTTGCATGTTACTTGAGTCTGGGGTCTTTCATCAGTGATTCTGGGAAAGTTCAAATGTTATTGAATTACAATATATGTTTTCATAAAAATGGTAAATTTTTAATGTCATCTAACAATGTATTTTTGAGCTGAGTAGAATACCAATACACAACAATGTATCAAATAATGTATATCTAAATTTCAAAAATAAATTTTGTAATCATTTTGTGATAGTGAATTAAAAAAAAAAGTCCTAAATATCTAGGTTTCTTTGTTAGAAAATGTGTATGTTTTACTCAAATGACTGTAGACTTGATAATCTTTCTTTCATTTCATAAATATTTAGCTTTTATAAAATCAACAGAAAGCTAAAATTGAGAAATCTAAAATAGATAGATACCATAAAACAAATGATAAGAAAAGCAGTATCTGGTTGGAATAATTGGCACCCGATGACACTTATAAATTATCCTGATAACTTTTGCAAAACCAGTTGTGCAAGACTGGAATTTCCAAAAGCCAAACACTCTTGAATAAGACATCATCCAACTTGTACTCTGTTTCCTTCTGAAGAAATACAGTGGGTGGGATTAAGCACCCCTAAACAAACTAATTCTGCTTCAGGAAAATGTCATTTTCCATGTGAAAACACCTGTGCCATACTTCCAGCTTTTCTGTAGAAAGTTTTCTCACTCTGTGCTGTGTTTGCTTGTTCCTCAGCGGGGTCTGGCGAAGCTAATGGACTCACAGCAGTGCATCCTCCATCAGTTATTACAGGTCTAATTCAGTCATTAACATTTCATTAATGGACAAGCCTCCTCGCTGCCGGCAAGGCTGTGCAGATATTGATGAGCGCTGCTGGAAGAGGCTAGTCCATAAAGTGGACGGCTTCAGAGGAGGAGTGCTTGAGTCAGCTTTCTCTGGCAGATACAAGGACTTCTCTGAGGTTTCCTCTGGGTGCTCGGTTATGACAAATAGAGAACGTAAACATTTTGATCTCAACCCTGGAAGACGCTGCTAAATTTTATCAACATTTTAAGAAAGGTAGCTTACAAATTATGAACCCCCTGCTGGAAGAAAAAAACACAAAGTGCTATGCATGTGTCTCATCTAAAATTTGTAAATCATTTACTGCTATTAATTATAATTTGTTCTCAGCTACCAGGTACACAAATTTGAAGCATTTTAACAAAGATGTATTTTAACCTTTCAGTTCCCTCCCATTGTATCACAAAATAGCATTTTAAGGCTACTGCCACAACATATATAAATATATATATTATATATGTATGCTTCAATTATATACATATATAAATATATATATACTTAATTATATATGCACACATATACACATATAAGTATATATATATATGTGTGTGTGTATTATATGTCTACCCACGATCCTTTTATGATAACCAGAAACTTAAAAACAATCATTTTAGATTCTCTGTTGACTCTCTATGCTATATTAGTGAGTTCAACGAACTTCCTTTAACTTCCACTTTCTTCTCCGTAAAATGAAGTTGTTGAACTATTTGATCTCCAAGGCCTATTCAAGCTGTAAAATTCTATGACTGGGATTCTAAGCCCTGCATAAAGCTGGACAATCAGAGTTTTGAATATGGGCTGTATCCCCAGTTCTCCTATTAAACAAATTGCTGTCTTCCTGTGCAACCGTGGTTGAAATGTATTATGTCATACAAATTTCTAATACGAGGGCTTGTGGAAATTACTAATTTGATACCACAATTATATTTGTAATGTAAAATTATTAAGTATATCCATATTGCTTATAACTGTACATTGAACTTATATTGTTGCAATAAAGTGTATTTAAACTCCATTACATAACCTTATTGTACTCTCTAATAGAATCCACAATTTAAATGGAAAAGAAATAAGGAGGCAATCAAAAGAAATTGATTGTAGGAAGGTCAAATCCTATTCTGAGGTTTAAAGGGAATAAATAGGGAGGCGCCCATGAACACATTTAAATTGTGTTTATGGGCAATGTATTCTAAACATTGCCAAAAGAAACAGGCTGAGAAGTCACTTGATTACACTTCAAATGAGATATACATAAGACACATTCTTTGAGAAGGTCTTCTTTTGGTGGCAGGTCAATATTTCATGCATTTCATGAGAGTTTTTAAGAAAGACGGCTCACAAACACAGCTACCTTTTATATACTATAGTCACCCTCTTAAAATATCAAAGCAACTATGAAACAATCAAGTTATACATACAGCATGGGGTAATATAAAAAAGCTACATTGTCAAAAGTTGTTTACCTCGATCACAGTCATGTAACAACACTTACAGGAAAGATCAAGAGACAAGATTCTAACAAAAGAAAATTAGACAACAATTCTAACTACTTTCCTCAAACTTTATTTAGGCAGCCAGTTCTAGGGGCGGGGGGCTTTTACTTATTAAGCCTAACAAAGAAAAGTCTACACATTCAAAACTGATTGATGTGACAGTGAAATTGTTTGCGGAAATGCCTTAGCTTTGTTCCTTTGAAATGACTTTTTGGTATTTTTAAAAATTTATTTATTTTTTTATTAATTACACTTTATTCATTTTGTATCCAGCTGTAACCCCCTTTGCCCTCCCAATTCTACCCTCCCTCTTCTCCTCCCATTCCCTTCCCAAGTCCACTGAAAGGGATGGTCATTTTCCCCTTCTATCTGACCCTAGCCTATCAGTTCTCATCAGGATTGGCTGCATTGTCTTCCTCTGTGGCCTGGTAAGGCTGCTCCCTAAGGGGGAGGTGATCAAAGAGCCAGCCACTGAGTTCATGTTAGAGACAGTCCCTTTTTCCCTTATTAGGGAACCCACTTGGAGACTGAGCTGCCATGGGCTACATCTATGCAAGGGTTCTAGGTTATCTCCATACCTGGTCTTTGGTTAGAGTATCAGTCTCAGAAAAGATCTCTGTGTGCAGATTTTTGACTCTGTTGTTCTCATTATGGAGCTCCTGTCCCCTCCATGTAGTTCTATGTCCCCCTTCTTTCATAAGATTCCCTGCACTCTGCCCAAAGTTTGGCTATGAGTCTCAGTATCTGCTGTGATACCCTTCTGGCCAGTCTTTCAAAAGTTCTCTGTGGTGGGTTCCTGTCCTGTTTCCTGTTTTTTCCTTCTTTGAATGTCCATCCCATTTGTCTTTCTGAGTGAAGATTGATTGTCTTACCCAGGGTCCTTCTTCTTGCTTAGCTTCTTTATATGTATAAATTTTAGTTTGTTTATCCTATATTATATGTCAAATATCCACTTGTAAGTGAGTATATAACGTGTGTGTCTTTCTGCTTCTGAGATACGTCACTCAGGAGTATCTTTTCTAGTTCCCACTATTTGCCAGCAAATTTCATGATTTCCTTGTTTGTAATTGCTGAATAGTATTCTTTTGTGTTTTATTTTGAGTTTCTTGTATATTCAAATGCTTTCAATATTTTAGGATATCAATGTTCCAAATACATAACAAATGTGATCCCATTAGAAAATAATATAGGGTCAACAGAACTTAAATTTTAAATTTAGTTTAAAGTTACAGTATTTACAACAATTAAAACCAACAGAAGAATAGCAATAAAAAATGTGTGTCCTCTCATGAGCAGAAATGATGATAAATATCTTTATCAGTTAATATGCATTTATGGTAGATGCTAATAATTTTTATTCTCCTGCATGTTATCACATGCTGTACTGGCTACCTTTGTGTCAGTTTGACAGAAACTGTCATCATCTAAGATAAACAGATTCTCAACTAAGAAAATGTCCCCATAAAACTGGACTATAGGCAGCCCTGTAGAGGATTCTCTTAAGTATCAATTGATGATGAGATGGTACAGCCCGTTGTGCGTAGAACCATTCTGGGCTGGTTGTCCTTGGTTTCATGAGAAAGCATGCTGAGCAAGCCATGAGGAGAAAGCCAGTAAGCAGCACTCTTTCATGGCCTCTGTATCTGATCCTTGAATTGTTTTGTCTCACAGTGATGAACAATAATTTGAAACGTAAGCCAAATAAACTCTTTCTTTCCCAAGTTGCTTAGGTCATGGTGTTTTCAGTATGACAATAGAAAACCTAACTAAGCCACATGCATGCTGCTAAAGCTATTTTATTTTAACTCAGCACCTCATGATTATTGAGTCTTTAAAATTATATTTTTATCAAATCTCATAGCAAACATTTTTTTCTCATATTTGATCTTCTGCTGTTTTCTATGTTACCTGATATTCATGATGTGATCTATCAGACTGTGTGACCTAGGCCTCTACTGTCCCTTTGGCAAGGTAAACACCTCAGCTCTTGGAATACCAGTGCCTCTTTCAGGAGCTCTCCTGCTATGTGTAGCTATGAGTCTTTTTGAGCCCAACTCATTGTGACTCCAATGCACAGAACATCACATAAGTAGGATAAAAATTAAAGCTATGATAGTTGTTATAAAAATTTAATTGTTGACTACATTGAAAATTATCTGACTAATTAGTATTTGGAGTGACTTTTTCAGTGTCCTCAAAACTTATAAGTTGAAGCTCTAACCCTCGATGCGATGACATTTGGAGATCAGCTTAATTACCTTTGGATGAGATTGTAACATAGAGTCCTTGTCAGATGAGTAATGTCCTTATAGACATGTTCAGCAGAAGGATGTCTCTTTTTCTCTCTAGAACCCAGAGAACAGCTTGTCCCCTGTGGGTACGAAGAGGATCCTTGACTTAACTTCATCAGGTCATTACCCTAGTCTCAAACTCTTCTACCAGAACTGTGAAAAAGAAGTATCTGTTTTCTAAAGAATCCAGGTTATGATAACATTCTGAGCAGACTTAATAGACTCACGTTTTTTTTTTTTTTTTTCTCTAATACATTGTCTGGTATTTCAATAACAAAACTGTGCAACCAGAAAATATAGTAAGTTCTGAATATTAATGCATACATTTAATTTCTCTAATTTATTTTTCTCACATTTATACATTTTCCTATAATATAAAGTAATGTGGGGTCTGGAAAAATGTCTCAGTCAGTAAAGGATTTATAGCAGAAAGAATGGGAAACTGAGTTTAATCTACAAAACCACATGTAAAGTTTTCTGTACAGCCAGCTCTGGATTACAGGGCCTGGGGATCAAGTTTATCAGTCAACTAGAGTACCTTGATTGATGAGCTCTATATTCACTGAGGAACTAGACAATGTCTCAAAAACAAGCGGGTGTGACTAGAACAGGCAGTGATCTCTTGTTTCCACACACATGTGCATAAATGTTCATGTGCCTCAGGGCACACACATGAATACACCAGACATATACATAACACATACCACACAAGTTCACAAAGGCACACTGCCATGCACACCCACACACACACACTTACACACACACATTTACACACACACAATACTACCTAGGTATAAAACATGGTAGAAACAATTCATTGTTAAATTTAGCCAATGATTATCCAAACATTAATATTTCTAGTACCAATGTTGTTCTTTAGGTGGGAGTCCATTTTGAATTATTGAAGAAAAGGCTATTCCAATCATATCTCCAGTTCCTCCTAAACCAGGCAATAGGTTTTATCAGGTGGGTGGTTCAGTGTTCTTGTAAGTAGAAGTGAATTTCAGCTTATTTTTTAAGGGCAATTAACTTATGCCAGAGGCTGAAGCTTGATTTAGATTTTACCATATTCACATTGTAGCATGGATGATGCTATTAGTGGACATAAAATTACTTAGTTGTATGTGTATAGATTACTTCATTAAATGATCTCTTGAACCAGAGATGTTGCAGGTTATCTTTGTTAACTATAAGCTGTCTGATGTTTCTTCTTGTTTAGTCTGTATTTATTGTGCTTTAAGTCCAGTAAAGGTCCGTTTGCTCTTATATTTTTCACAGAGGTGAGTAGGAGCTAGTGGTCAGTGTTCACTTGACTCTGAAGGAGAAACACTTCTTCACACAACTGAAATAATACATAAGCTCAAACTAGTGAGCTCATTCATTATTTATATAAAATATAAATGCATCTCTTCTGACCCTAAGTCACTTTTATTAGCCCTAGGAATATCACAGGTTTAAATAAGTATTTTTCTGAAGCATTGAAAAATAATCATCCAGGAAGAAGGGGACTCCCCAGAGCTGTGAAATAGAACCTACATAGGAAGTGCACAGAATAACCTGTTAATCACTTCAGCTGGGCCTGGAATGAATCTGGGTGAGAAGGTGAAGTCAGTCAGGTGTCAGGGTTTCCTGCAGAGTTCTCACTTGGGGGCTCTCAGGAGGAACTGCTGCATGCCTTCGAATTCTTCCCAGTGTGGCAGGATACTTGTTTTGCCTTTGCTCTTAAAAGCAAGAAGGTGAAGAGCACAGAAAGGGTGTTGACATGGATAAAATTTACTTTTGAATAATAGCCAAACAACATACCTAGAGAGACAAATACAATATGCATTCTTGTATATGTAGTATTAGAGTTTAAGCTTTAGATATGTGTGTTTCTTTGGGAATTCCCACAAAGTTTAAGAAACTAGTTAGGGACCATGGGGAGGAGGCTATAACCCAAGGAATTGAAATAGAATATAGAGTTATAAAGAAGAAAAGTGGGAAAATAGAGCAGGAAGGATTAAATTTGAAGGTGAGATAGAAAATCAGGTCAGGATAAGAGAGTGAATATGAGCAGGTATAACTGACACTAAACACCTTTTTTAAAAGCTACATGGAAATCCTACCACTCCATACACTTCCTAAAATATGTACATATATACATGGAATTTAAAATGGATTTACCTTAAAATTGGGGAACAATATCCCAACGAGAAACATATGCTACGAAGTAAAAAAATTCTAAGTACCGTGGATGGGTTGTCGTTTTTTGTTTGTTTCTTTGTCTGTTTCCTTTTTCAGTTGTTAGTCAGTGGGTTCCCATAGGCTTCCCCCCCAAATATTTTGTGCTAATGTCAATGTTGTGGGTTATCCTCAAGAACTTCTTGATGAGGCTCTATTGCTGAGCCAAAGAATATGGAGAGATCTAACTGGAAGCATCATCCCTACTGACTAGCATTCATAATGTTGGAAGATGCTATGCATGCTACTGGAGGAGAAATGCAATCATTACTCTCACTCAGCTGTGACTCAAAAGGACTACAGTAACAACCTACCTACCATACCTGCCCATTTGTACAATAGTTACATAAACATCATGGGAGTAACAAACCATTATTTGGGTATAAAGCGTGATCCACTGGATGGAAGTGTATCTGACACTTGATATTATCAATGAGGCACCCAAAACCTGCGTATAGGTAGGTTATGAGCCCATGAGAAATCACAGTACTATCATTTTGCCAAATAGAAATAGAACTAGAAATAAAACAACTTTTAAGACACAATTGCTATACCCGTTAATCAATGTATTGTTCCATCTCATTAAAAATTTCAATATTATTTTAATAGCCCCTTTGTGATTTAAAAGAGGACCTAACTCCTGGAGTCTCCAATGATCAAGGCCATGGCACTGTGCTGCATTTGCCAGAAACACTAGTAAGCTGAAGAATAAAGTGTAGATGAATGATTTTATAGGCTTTGGGAGTTGTTATTTGAGTCTATCATGTTTGTTTGTTTGTTTGCTTTATGCCATAATATGCTTGATTAAAGTTCCAAGGGTGTATTGTTTTGTTGAGTATTATTAGGAAGGCTTACATTTAGTTTTGATCTTTTTACAAAAATGTTATAACCTTTTTTTTCTCTTATTTTTTTTAAACTTTTCCTCTTTTAGTTGTTTGTTCCATATTCTAGGTATATCTTGTCCAGTTGCTTTGCTCAAGTTCACACTCTGTACCCACCTCTGTCTGTACAATGCATCAGTCTTCACCACGTTGATTTTGAGGCTTTACTTGCTTCCACTAAACAAGGAGGATGTGCTCAGTGCTGTACCTACAAAGATACTGAGCAAGGTCACTTAGCAGTGAGCCCCAGCCTATCACTTCCCCCTTCAGAAGTAGTAGCACATTTTGAAGATGAAGGGATTAATTTTCAAAGCCTTCCACAACTCCCAGTCTTCTTGGATACAGATTTGTACAAACCCCTTTATGACTTTGAATATAGCTTTCAGCATAACTGAAATCCAGAAGAAATTATTAGGAGTGAAAATAAGCAAAAGAATAACTAAGCGCATATGCACATAGTCACACAGGCTTTAAGAAAAGAGATACTATGTTAGCACAATATTGACTTCATTGAAACTCCTATTTGAATTAATGTTGAATACTTTCCTAAAATCATGATTATTACCTGCTGTCATGTAAAGAAAGATCAGTTGAAAATATAAGAGTTCAGTGATTCATTTAAAATGAAGACCACTCAGTTTCACAGTATCTAAATTTAGGAAATCAAGAGTCTAGTTTTCAAATGAGTCTATTCTTTCTCCCTAAGCCTGTCTGTTTATAGTGTACTACTGTTCTTATTGCAGTTTCAAATTTTGTTTTATTCAACATATTATTTTATTCACTGATAAATAAACAAAAGCACTCACTCTATGCACACCTAGAATACATGGGAAGACTAGTTTCAAACCTTGTCCATACTTTGTACTGACATTTTCTTTGTTGATTCAGACTTCTCCTGTGAGAAACATAAGGACAGTGGCCAGCACAGCAGTTGTAGCTAATGTGTTGATGGCCATGGTTCCTTTACAGCATGAGTCCTTTCATATAGTATACTTTCCACATGACATCTCTGCAGATGAACGGCCTTTGTATCATGAATATTTGTATCATGAATATGGGCTATATCCACTTTAAAATAAAGAAGAAACTATAGTGGTAAAGTAATGTATAGTTCCACATGAAAAGATATAGCAAAATCACCATGCTTCCGTGTGCATGTTTACACACACAAAGCATTTTACATACAGACATATGCATATGAAGCATAATCACACTGCTCTTATAAGTTTGTTCCTTCATCTAAAAAAGAAGGAGATGTTTAGTACCAAACAAGCCCAAGCTAAATGCCTTGATAGCTGAATTTGATGACAATTAACTTTTTATTCTTTTTACTGTTCTCAACTGCTTATTTGTGTACTTTCATTTTTATTTAATTTGGGTGTGTGTACCATTTGTGTGTCTGGTTTTCATAGGAACCAGAAGAGAGCATTGGATCCCATGGAACTGGAGTTGTGAGCATTTACAGACAGTTGTGAGCTCTCATGGGGTGAAGGAAATGAATCTGAGTCCTCTTGAAGAGTCACCAGGCCTTTTAACTACTAAATCATCTTTCTGCACAACTAAATTTACTCTTCAATTGAATTCTTTAAAACATTTTAAATTTATTTATGTTTATGAATATTTTCTCTTTGCATATTTATGTCATGCAAAATATAGTGGTTGAAGGCAAACACTTGCATTCTTGTCAATTTTTCCCCCCTGGTAAGAAAGGGGCTGGTTTGTCTTTCTCTGCTTTACAATGTCTCATATCCTAGGGGAGAGATCTTGAAACCTAGCTGCTGGAGGAGTCATTTGAAGGTTCACTTATTATGGTAACCAATATGTAGCCCACATTGGATGACAGATGTGACGGTCATTTACTTACAAAGTTGGAAAATCTCGCTGTGTGTATATAAATTTGTGTTTTCATTCACCTAAGGCTTGGGTTGCGTATTCCTGGAAACTGGAAGGAAGGCAGAAGCCCATTGCCCTTTAGTACTCAATACTAGAAATCACACAACAGTATATGGTTACAAAGACTTCTGCATTTTCAAACGAGAGTAAATACAGTGCAGATTTGATGAGGAGTGACAAAGTGTGCTTTCACAACTATAAAGTGCTTTCCAGTATTATACACTTAAAATTAAGTAAGAAACAAAGGTTTTTTTTGTTTTTTTTTCCCCCAAGATAACCTTTATTAATCTCATAAAGAAGAGAAATCTTTAAAGGATGACATAGTGGGGTAAATGAGATGAAAATTACAAAATTTTAATAGAATATTGTTTTATTCTTCCTTGTCTGAAGACTGGATAAAAAGTAAAATAAGTTTATGGACACCAAGATGACAGTCATAATTATGGTCTTAAAAAATCTATTCTTCTTAGCTTGTATGCATGTATGTACGTGTTTATTTAGTTATAATATGTTGCGATGGCATGTTATAGTACATGTGTGAAATGTCAAAGGACAACTTGTGGTGATCCAGTCTCTCCTTTGACCCATATGCATTATGGCTACTAAATTTGGTAGTATGTGTTTTTACTCACTGAGCTATCTTGCTGGCCCTGGATCCATGCTTTTAAAGACCATATTTGTGGAAGAACAAAGAAAGTGACAGCAAGGCAATGAAAAATATATTTAAACCCAAGGTAAGTAACAATTTTCCCAGTTTCTAATGAAAACATAGTAAATGCATGGTTTTTGAAACTAACAGGTTTGCTTTTTCCAAAGGCAAAATGACTGGTCATGATTTATTCTTGAATGCTTTGGTATTCTTCAACATTCTGTAGGGACATTGAATATACATCTATTCAAACAATAAGTGATGTCAACAACTATGATGGAGCAGCTGAGAGTGGACATTGTTACAGCAAATTCTACCAGAGTGGATGCAGGACTAGCCACAGGATTATCATCATGAATTGCTGCAGCCATGAATCATCTGAAGGAATGGGTGGGCATGGGAGCGTTAGCAGGCCTTCTGGTGTTGGTCTCCTTGGTTTGCCTGTGGAGTATATGCAAGATTAGAGTCTCACAACAGCGTAATGCAGCCATGATCATTCAGGCCTTTACAGCCATTGAAGCAGGACAGTCTCCCCAAGCATGGTTGGCTACCATAAAAAGCTAAAATGTTATGCTCAGGATGCGAGGCTAAGCACTGCACTCAAAAGGTCAGCTGCTTTCGATCCAGAGAAGAGCATGTCTGATTGCATGCGGGTTGATGCCCCAGGTCCCGCCTCTGAGAAAAAGATATCGGACGGGTCTGATGCTCTTTGGGTGGATGACACCTAAATGAACAATGGTACAAAGTCCCAATTTATTTCTAATATCAGAGATCAGACTTCTACTCTTGCCTGATGCGTCTAAAACAAAAAGGGGGAACTGTAGAGAGCTGTGTAATGCCGCACCTTAAAGATGGAGCTGGTTTCCACCTTCCACCTTGCCGATGGTGAGTGCTCTCTGTCACAAACAACTCCATATTTGGCTAAGGCTGAGGATCTGGCTTGCTTCCATGTATGTGGACCTGATAGGCTAGGGTCAGATGGAAGGGGAGAAGGACCTCCCCTATCAGTGGTCTTGGTGAGGAGGCACGCTGGGGTTGGCTACCCAGAGGCTATTTAAGCTGTGGGCTGGCTTTCCCCAGGGTCAGAAGATTGTTCAAGGTTCCTGAATAAACTGCATTGAGAAGAACAAAAAAAAAAAAAAAATTCAGAAAGAAGGAAAGGAGGACCTTCCCCATCAGTGGACTTGGGGAGAGGCATGCATGCAGAAAGGAGGGAGGGTGGGACCAGGAGGGGAGGGAGGGGCTTATGGGGGGATACAAAAGGAATAAAGTGTAATTAATAAAAGTTAAATAAAAAATTAAAAAAAAAGAAAACATAAAGCCCTTCAATAAAATATGATACTGATGTCTTAAAAAAAAAAAAAGCATGGTGGAGATGAGGGAGGGAGGGAGGGACTGGGAGGGAACGAGGGATCAGGACATGGCTGGGATACAGAGTTAATAAAATGTAACTGATAAAAAATAATAATAAATAAAAAAAAGAATTTCATACAAGCCTAGACAAGTGAATGGATGAGGTTATTGGCAATTTTTACAGGACCCTGGGTAATTCAAAAGCAGAAGAATCACTGAAAGGCCTATCTGCGGTAAAGTGGCAACCAGTGAGAGACTGTTGAGTCGCTGGTGCAACATGTAGGCAGCTTCACTAAAGAGACTTCTCTCACTCACTGGAGTGTGCTCTTCTCTAATAATTATGTCCTACTTGTAAAAGCACCTCTTCATTGTTGAAGGACAGAGTCAACCCAACAGACACGAAAGTGAGATCCCTTTCCACAATGATGCTGACTTGCTCTCAGAGCACAGAAGTCCTTCACCAGTCAACTGTCACACTGAGTGCTGACAGCTATTGTGTAAATGCAAGAGAAGCAACTCAGCAAGCACCCTCTAAGAGGCAGTCCAAAGTCCAAGTGTCTCCCCAGTATCCTAACTGCAAGAAAGCATGGAAAGACCACACCAAATCTACAGTGTTCACCAGTGACATGGGCAATTTTTTTGGACATCTCTGTCGTCTTACAGAATTAGGAAGGGAAGGTGTTCTGAATGCAGCAAATTTTATGATGCCTCAGGAGCTCAAAAGTGGACCCAATATTCATCTTTCTATTACGAGCATATCTTACATACTTCTGAAACTGAATGTCAAGTTTACTGGAGAACTATTAACTGGGCTGTATTTATCCTGCCTAACATAATGTGGAGTTTCCTATGTATAGCTAGAGAGCTAGCCTGCTGTAAGTTTAAATGTTATAGGGTAATATTCATCTTAAATGCATAGAAAAGTCACTTCAATATATCTGAAAGTCTACTTGCCAAGGTCCATGAATGAGATATACAAACCTTAGCAAAATAAAGGGTTTTTTTTTTTTTCAGTTTTGCTCTCTAAAGCAGTTATATTTTTCGAGCAGTAATAATAAATATTTTTGGGGAAAAATCCATTGTGAGAGAGCATGACATTCTGATAACAGTGACTTTTTCCTCTAGTACATATCTTTAAAATAATCTATGACATATGTGGTTCTTGCCACACTGACCAATTTTTAAGGACCAACTATCATTTTCTGTGTCTTTGAAGCAAACTTCTTAAATTTACTACCTATGCAATCACTATCTTGCAGAGGATGTTGATTTATTTATGTAAAAAGCAAGATAATAGAGAGTGGCACCAGGGAATTATTTCCCTTCTGCCCTGGGCCTTTGAATCATAGGCTCCATCATGCTGTTCAGCTGTTGACTCTGGACAGAGTCCAGAGCAGCACAGCACAGCAGAAGATGCCAGAGAGATACACCTCCTTATAGCAAACAAAACAAGACTTATCTACTCCATAAGCTCTAGAGGATAGCAGAGTGATTTGCACTGTAGTGGATATGCAGAACACCCATCCTTAATTTTCAGTGTCAGTCAGGGGCACTTGTAGTTCACAAGATGGCCTATTGCTCTCCCAGGAAGGGAAGGAAAGGCAGGCTTTTAGAGAACACTTTCTGTATTGTTGACGATCGCACCCTAATATGGTCAGGCACACAAAAATGATTTCTGCAACTAGACTTTTGAGACTTTCTTTCTAAGCAGGTCAAGGATGACAGTAAAAAGTAACGAAAACCGATTGTGTGTACAAAGGCCCATGGTAAAGCAATAGATACCTAGTGTTCCTATCATCCTTCAAGCAGCTTCCTGCTTGCAACAACACAGGTAATAATATCAGCGTGTTCCTCTCATTTTCTGTGCTGAGAGTTAAAACTGCTGTGTCTTGCAAAGTTGCTCACAGCTCTGACAGGCAGTATAGTTGATTTTTTTTTAGTTGCTTCCCAGGACTAGGGATCCTGCCAGGTACTGCAGCTGTGCAAAAGGATGAAGTCTTGTTTTTTTTCAGAAGAGACTTCATGAGATTGTATTGCAGTTTCAGAACGGAGAAATACTTGGCACTTCAGGAAGAAAAAAATTTGTTCTGAATTTGTTTTGGCAGAACTTCTTCATGACAAAAAAAAAAAGTGCCTAGAAAGCATGCCTATTATGGCCCACGTTGTTCCAAGGCCCAGTCCTTTGAAAGCAAATTGAGATAATTCCTTTAGGGTGTGCACATCTGTCCAGGCTGGATGAGGAGATCAGGAAGGTGAAATCTTTGTTCACTGTATTCTACACTATCATATGAGGAGTGTAACATCTAAGTAAATCTAACCCCACCATTCATGGTTGGGCCATACTTGATTTATTATTAAAAAAAAAAGGTTTATTATAGTCTTGTTTGGCAAGGAAAGAATAAATGAATGAACATGAAAGCTAACAAAAATATAGAGAGATATTATAGGTTATTTTTAAATGTTGGTTGTATTAATGCTCAATTCAAAATAGAACAGCACTCTGAGAGGCTGACTTTTTTGCTGCTGATAATTGAGCCATGTGAAGATTGAAAATGATAATCTTTTTTGATGAATGAGGGGGGTAATTTAGATCTTTCTCACATCTGTGGAATCTGAATTATATTTTAGGACTGACTATCCTTTTTTTCCCTGTGTTAGTTGTACCAGAAAACTCTGCTTCTATACCTGTAATTCTTTCTCATTTTCACCAAATATCTCAAATTTACATCATAGCTAGCCCAGAGCCAAACCACGTAGGCATTTGACACATACCAGGTGTTTAAAAAATAGAAGAATGAAAACCTTTATTAGTTTTTTATTATGGAGTATCAATAATTACATCATGAAAAAAGATACTATTCCATAAAATATACCACTTGAGAAAGCAAAATTGATCACTCATAAATGTACAATAAATTGTATATCAGATTGCATTTATGGACAGTGTTTCCTTATTTTTAAGATATTGTAAACTGAGAAATTCTTGTAATATTCGATATTTTGGTTCAAATAACTAGTAGTACATAATGCTTTTAAAGTGTAAAATTGTAGCTGCAAGATCCTAGTAAGCACTGAGGACAGAATTGAAAAAAAAAATCAGACTTAAGACAGAAAACTTAAGCAAAGCAATTATTAAAAACTTACACCATCTACATTTTCTTTTTCTTGTATTTAGGCACATCATAAATATAGTTAATTACCAGAATACCATCAGGTTAGTAATAAAGAGATATCAGAAAAATCTGCAAGGTAAATCATACATTCCTGCATCCACATTCCTGTTTTTCTATAAAATATATATTGTTTTAATTGCCAAAGACGTCAAGATCAAAACATCCATTATAGAGTAATATCTTAATATGTAAAAATAAGGCTGAAGAGATTGCTCAGTCAGTGAGTTATATGCCTTACAGGCCTGCAATTCATGCCCAGGAAGTGCATAAAAATCCATCAGGGCTATGTTTTTAATTCCAGGGCTAGGGAAACAGAGACAGGCAGATCCTGGGATATACTGGCCTTCCAGCCTAACCTCCTTGTAAAGTTCTAAGGAAGTGTGAAATCTTGTCTCAACAAATAGTTGTACAAAATCTGAATAATGACACCCAAGGATGTTCTGTGTATACTTTCACATACATTTACATGCACTTATAAAAATATGGAGAACCCAGCATATAGAAACAGACACAAAAAATAAAAATGATTTTCTACTTTAATAATATTAATAATCCATTATTGAAACCTACTACCTTCCATCTACTTTCCCAATATTGGAATGCAAATGTATGTTATATATAATTATTGCCCTCAAGGGACCCATGTTTTTGTATGAAGGCAAAGACATGAACAAATGGGAATTTTTTTTTTCTAGGATCTGTATGCGAATGGGGGCCTGAGGCCAGGCTGGAAGAAGTTCTTCATGGAAGAAGAGGAATATAAAAGGACCCAGGAGGGGTCAGGAGCCACACAAGAAAACCAAAAGAGCCAAAAAAATAAAATAAAATAATAAAAAGCAGGGCCCGGAGGTCATTGCAAAGACTGATGTATCAACCAAAGACCTTACAAAAAGACTCCATGCTCAAATGAAGCCCATAGACAACTCAGTCTCCATGTGGGTTCTCTTGTAAGGGGAGAGGAGACATTCTCTGACATAAACTCAGTTGTCTGTTCCTTGATCACTTCTCCCTGGTGGAGCAACCTAGCCAGCCCACAGAGGAAGAGGATTCAGGCAATCCTGATGGGGCCTGACAGAATAGGGTTAGACAGTAGGGGAGGAGGGCTTTCCCTATCAGTGGACTAGGAAAGAGGGACAGTAGAGGAAGAAGGAGGGATGGTGGGACCTGGAGGAGAAAAAAAGAAGGGACTACAACTGGGATACAAAGTGAATAATTATAAATAATTATAGTAATAATTATTATAATTATAATGAAAAAAGATCAGAGTGTTGAAATAAACCATTGTTGTCATTTGATATCTATTGGTTTACATCTGGATGACACAGTAGAAGGAAAGATTATAAAATCCAGAAGTAGAGGCATTTAGTGTTAAAATGAAAACACAATGAGGAATCCCATGTAATATGGCCCTTTTGTAATCTGTATACATTGCTTTATTTACTCACACGAAGGGATGAAATGACAGCAGTATCCAAGATTTACCAATACATGGCTTGGGCAGAACACCAAGTGAGCATTTATAGCTATCCCTAGGTGTCGGACTGGAAGTTTCTAGCCTCCAGATAATCTAATCTTCTCCAAACTCTGACCTTGAAGGCTTTAGGTTCCAGCCTCAGTCTGTTAACCTAGGCCTAGAATGTTTTCAGAATCCAAGACTTACTGTTGAATAAGCTCACTCTTTCTTGTTCTTTCTGAACTCAGGCTGGCTCATTCAACTCACCTGTTCTAGCTAGAAACTCCAATCCAGGCTGACTGATTCAAATTGGCTTCTCTCGGCCTCTCATTGAGTTGCTCTGCTTCGAAAAAAACCACATCTGGACTTCATAAACTGTATTGAACCAAACTGCCCGCACCAAACTCAACAGAACTGCAATTTGCAACAAACTGTACTGTATGGACTGCATGAACTCTACCGTGTTCTTGCACTGTACTCTTCTCTTTACTCTCTGTGCTATTCTTCTGTTTCTGATAGTTAATTTTTTAATCTCTATTTTCATTGATTTATTATTTCTTACAACTTATCCACTTTGTATCCTGGCTGTAGCCACCTCCCTCATCTCCTCCCAGTCCCACCCTCCCTCTCTCTTCTTCCCCTATGTCCCTGATAGGAGAGGTCCTCTTCCCCTACTTTTAGATCCTAGCCTATCAGATCTCATCAGGACTGGGTGCATCCTTTTCCTTTGTGGGCTGGAAAGACTGCCCTCCCCCAGGTGGAAGTGATCAAAGAGTCAGCCACTGAGTCCATGTCAGAGACAGCCCTTATTCTCATTATTAGGAAGCCCACACGGAGTATGAACTGCTTATGGTCTACATCTGAGCAGTCCTTGCCAAGCATGGTCCTTGACCAGCAAGCTATAGAAGATGCTGAGACTCATAGCCTCACAGCATTTTGGACAGATGCAGGGAATCTTCTGGAAGAAGGGGGAGAGAGAAAAAACTGGAGGGGCCAAGAGATCTACAAGGAAACCAACAGAGCCAAAAAAAAAAAAAAAAAAGAAATCTGTGCTACTCTTAAATAGCTTTCTTTCCTCTTTGTTCTCGTGAGAGTTGGGATCTCTGACTAATTCTGTCAAATTGTTCTCCGATTTGTCACTTTGTCTGTCCTTCAGTTAGAAGTCATTGTTTGGGATTTAAAAGTATATACTAAAGGTGTGTCTGTACTTTTTTTTTTCTTCTTCTTCTTCTTCTTAAGACATTATTTATTTATTTATTTATTTATAATAATATATTACAATTTATTCAATTCGTATCTCAGCTGTGGCCCCCTCCCTCATCTCCTCCCAATTCGACCCTTCCTCCCTCAGCTCCCCCTATGCCCCTCCCCTAGTCCACTGTATTTCACGCAGAGTGTTTACTGAGGGTGTGTCTGCATTCCAGCTGGATCACATAGATCTAGAAGGTTTTTAGATGTGATCCCTTGACAGAGCAGCCATGTTGCTGGCTTAAAATTCTTCTACAGTAATCCTCTACATTTCACCACAAAGGTCACTAACAAATGTTTACTGGAAACACAGATCTATTGGGCTAAATTTTAAAGATATGTGTAATGCAGGATTTAATGATGGAGTTTTTTTTGAAAACCATGAGCTTGAGGAGAGCCTCAAAGAGAGAGGGTCACAAGTCTGTTAACATGCAGTGTGATCAGACTACTGAGAAAAGAAATTACAAAATGTTCTGCTTCTCTGTAAAGTACCCTAAAGTTTGAAGAAGATAAATGTTATAGAAAGGTTTAGGGAGAAAAAGAAAATGGGATGAGACTTGAAAAGAAGGAGCTTTTAAATTGTATCAGGCATTACAAAAATCTGAGAAGTGGGAGGAAAGAAATAGATAGCATATGGTGATTTAACAATTACCATTTGTTTCCCACAGTAGTGGGTTGTGGAGCAAGAAGGCAGATTTATAGCAGGTCTTGAATGTATTGTCAGAGAACTTGAACTTTATCTCTCAGGCTGTAGAAGATACTGAAAACTTTTAAACAAAGGATTGATTTGTTTTTATAGTGAGGACATACTTGCAGTTCTGTCCACAAAACTTCTGTACACCACAATATGCCTGGAGCCTTGGACTGATGAGACTACATCAATCAGGGGCAGCAAAGAGACATCATGATTTCAACAAATCTCATCATCCCCCAAAGGCCTTAATAAGTTCCTGTCATCAAAGCCATTCCAGCAGCTGTGTTGTGTAAACAATGTGTCTGTGGCAAAATATTTTGGAGTTCAACAGTAATCCTTCCTACTCTGCAGAAGGATAAGGATTGTCAAAGTTGGTATCCTCACTCCAAGCACATATTTTTGCAGTAGAAACCAGAGAAGTCCTTGCATCCTATAACAAGTATATATTCAAGAATAAAGTGGTGAATATGGAAAGCACAAAAACAGGTTTGGAAGAAGGATGTGAGTTGCACACACACTCTCCTATTAGGGACTTCATTTTGCTCTCAAAAATTTTGAATGATGTTCAAAAGAACAGGACTCTATTCATTCCAGTGTATTAGCACTTCTTTAAGACTTTCCTTCAGTTTATTCATAGTATAATTATACATATATATAAAGTATTAGTTAGTATTATTGGCCTGGTTGGATACTTTCAACTTCATACAAGCTAGGATCACTTGGGAAGAGTGAGCCTCACTTAAAAAAATGCCCCAGTAAAATTGTCTTGAAGGCAAGTCTTGCAAATCTTGATGTGGGAGGGCCCAGGTCACTGTAGGTGGTGTTACTCCTGGAAAGGTGGTCCTAGATTGAGTAGAAAAGCAGTCAGAGCAAGCTATGGGGATCAAACCAGTAACTAGCATTCCTCTATGTTCTTTCTTTCAGTTTCTTCCTAAATTTCCCTCAGTGATGAACTGAATGTTATAAAATGAAATAAAGCTTTTGCATCCCAACTTGCTTTAGGTTACACTGTTTATCACAACAGAAGAAAGTAAACTAAGTCACAAATTGGTATGAAAAGTGGACAGTTGCTGTGATGGACTCGACCATTTTGTTTTGGGGAGAATTATGAAAAGACATTAGAACCAAGGAAGTAAAACCCTTTGCTTTAATAGGACAATTGAAGTTGGTTATTTGGGACTTACAAACAGGCATTGATTAAAAAAAGACCGCATGGTATATCCTCACTTATAAGTGGCTATTTGATCTCTAGTACAGGGTGGCTATACTACAAACCCAAAGAAGTTAAGTAACAAGGCAGGCCCAAGTAAGGGTGCTAGAATGTCTCTAAGAAGGGAAAATAAAATAGACATCAGAAGCAGATGAAGAGAGGGAACTGGGAAGGAGATAGAATGGGGAGAGAAAGGAGAGAGGGGATCAATGGGAAAAGAACAGGTGAGAGGGCTAGAAACAATAAGGGAAACTGAAGGAGCCATCTCTTGTCAAGCTGCAGGCCTGCAACAGGGTAGACTCTTGGGAGGACATGGGTGTGACTCTAGCTGAGACTCCTGACAGGGAGGGGACATGAAGACTACAGTGACCACCTCCAAGCATGGCAGTATTAGTGAAAGGAGGGGAACAACAACCCACCGTCACAACCTGTGATCCAAAAATTATTCTGCCTACAAGAAGTATAGAGGTAAGGAGGGAATAGAGATTGAGAGAATGTCTAACCAATAATTGACCCAACCTGAGACCCACCCCATGGTAGAGAGCCAGCCTCTGACACAACAATGATACTCTGCTAAGCTTTCAGACAGGAGCCTAACTTGAGTGTCTTCTGGGAGGTTGCAGCCAACAGAGGATCAGAACAGATGCTGGGACTTGCAGTCAAGCATGGGGTGGAGCTCTGGGAATCCTGTGGAAGTGCTGGGGGGAAGAATGAAGGACTTGGAGGGAACAGGGACCTAACAAGAAGACCAACAGAGACAACTAACCCAGTCCCATGAAGACTTTCAGAGACTGAGATGTCAACTAAAAGTCATGCATGATCTGTACACTTATGGGTGCCTTGATCCTCTATAGGGAGCCTGGAAAGTGGAAGGATTGGCTGTTTCTAATGTGGACTCTATTGTCTGCTTTTGGATCACTTCCCTCTGGCGGGGCCATCTAGCCTGGCCTCAGGGGATAAAAATATGCTCAGTCCTTATGGGAAGTGATGTGCTGGGAAAAGGTTGATGTGGGGTGAGGTGGAGCTCTCCTTTGCTGGGGGGAAGGGGAAATGGGAGGAATGGGAGAAAAGGTGGGAAGAGGCACTCTTGGAATGTAAAGTAAATGAAAAAAGAAAAGACCAGCAGGGGATCGAAGCAGATTCAGAGACTCACAGCCAAACTTTAAAAGAGCACAGGAAGAAGAAGGGGGAATAGAAGGATGTGGAGGAGACAGGAGCTCCACAAGGACACCAACAAAGTCAAAAAAGGTGGGCCCAGGGGGCACTGTAGAGACTGATGCATCAACCAAAGACCTTGCATAGAGAGGCCTTAGACCCCCTACTTAGAGGTAGCCCATAGACAGCTCAGTCTCCATGTGGGTCCTCTAGCAAGGGGAAAAGAGACAGTTTCTGAAATGAAATCATTTGTCTGCTCCTTGTTCACTTCTCCCTGGAGTGGTGACCTAGCCAGCCCACAGAGGAAGAGGACCCAAGCAGTCTTGATGGGACTTGATAGGCTAGGGTCAGACAGTAGGGAAGGAGGACTTCCCTGTCAGTGGACTAGAGAATAGATAGGACTAGACAGGTGAGGAAGAGGGAGGGAGGGTGGTACCAGTAGGAGAAGAAGGAAGGGGCTACAACTGGGATACAAAGTGAATAAATTTTAAATAATAATAACAAAGTTAAAAAAAAAAAAGGAAAACAACAGCATCAGTGATGCAAAATTATCTGGTAATATTTCCTCAGCGATGCAGACAAAGGGGGACGGCATGTACCTTGGGCTGACAGCTGAACTAGGTAATATGTTATTCTCTCCAATGGCACTAGTTTTAAGTGACAACAGAGATACAGAGTCGAAGATGTCATGGGGCAAAGCTAAGGTTTGCCACTGTGTGGTAGGGTGAATTCCTGAAGAGAGATGAGGATGCTCTTGCTGAAAGTGCAGCCTCAGTTACAGTGAAGAACTTTTGTATACTGGATATACAAAAGAGTGTGGGATGGCCACCAATAACAGCACAATAAGCAAACCTGGCCAGGCCTGCTTCTTCAGATGCTTTTAGAATTGTGTGTATCAATCCTCCGACTTTCTGAAAAGGTTTAGTCAGAAAGAATGTCCTTTGACATGGCTTCCCTTCTGTTGAGTGAGTTAAATCAAATTAGACAACTATTGGAGCAAACAAGTAACAGGACAGGAGCCTACCACAGAGGGCCTCTGAAAGACTCTACCTAGCAGTGTATCAAAGCAGATATTAAGACCCATAACCAAACCTCTGGCAGAATGCAGGGAATCAAAAAAAAAAAAAAAAAAAAAAAGGAGGGGGGATTTAATACGACCTGGAGAGGACAGGAGTTCCACAAGAACCAAATAAATCTGGGCACAGGGGTCATTTATGAGACTGTTCCTCCAAACAAGGACCATGTATGGATGCAACCTAGAGCCCCTGCTCAGATGTATCTCTTGGTAGCTCAGTATACAAGTGGGTACCCTAATAAGCGGAACTGGGAAACTGGGACTGTTTCTGACATGAACTCGATGGCGGGCTCTTTGACATCCCCCAACCCAGGGAGGAGCAGCCCTGCTAGGCCACAGAGGAGAACTTTGCAGCCAGTCCTGAAGGCACCTGATAAACCAGTATCAGATGTAAGGACAGGAGGTTCTCCTTTGTCAGTGGACTTGGAAAGGGGCAGAGAGGAGATGAGGGTGAGAGGGTGGGATAGGGAGGGAAAGAGGGAGTGAGATACAGCAGGGATACAAGTTAACAAACTGTAACTAATATTAAAAAAATAAAAATTAAAAAAAAGAAGGACTGTGTGGGAGGATTTGGACAAAAGAAAGGGAAGAGGGAAATGTAATTCTATTATAATTTCAAAAATAAAATGATTTTTTCAAAAGCCATAAAAAAAAAATTAAACAGCTGTTGGTCCCAGCCAAAACACAAGTTCAAGTATTAGACCTTTAGGAATATTTTGTAATGCTGTTTATTGTGGTTCATATGTGTCACAGCTGGGTAGGATCACAGATTGTTTCCCTCCTTGGCCTTTTGCATAGCACTTTCTGTAAAGCACCAGGGAGGATGTAGGTCAGTTCCAGTCAGAATCCTCTCAGCACTGCGTTCAAAGTGGATGGAATCTTCAGAAATACAAACGTACCTTCGCCTCTGGGGAGGCAACCAAGGGCAAAAGAAATAGCCCATCTTGTTTGTTATGAAATTCTTCTTGGACTTCCTTGGACAACCACTCAAAACCCAAATGGAGTTTTCTCATGCCTGATACTGATGTCTTTGTTAATTCATTGTTCTTAAGGGGAACAAACACACACGCACACACACGCACACACACGCACATATATATATATATACACCATCTCCCCTTTCCCCAGATCTACTCTTTTTTTTTAATATGTGTTACCACGTTTCCATTGCCTTTTAGTTATTAATATGTTACTCTTGGCTTCCAGTTGCATGGAATAAATTGAAGATGAGTAGTAGTGGCTCAAACTGTATATGACAGAATTGGATGGGAATTTTGGTTGCCTGTGGTAGTGCTTATACCTGATTATAATTCTGAAGCACTTCCTGAACACTACCTTTTCTGTTTCCTTTTTCTGGAATAGGATACTGATGGCTCACATACATTCTCCAAACAAACAGGGAACCTCAGTCACTACCATCTGGTTGTCTTAATGCTGAACTTTCTATTAAACTATTTTCCATCAAACTGCTTTAAATTTAATGTGTTTCTTACTGGAACCTGATTTGTAGAGCAGGGACTTCTAAGACATAATGAAAAGAAAGGGTGATATGTAACAGAGCATCAGAAAAAGATCTACAATCCAGGCAGAAGCACTGAATTATGTCCACAAAAAAAGAATGATTATATATTATTATTACCTGTGAATTATAATGTGAAATTTGGCCTTCTACCTACTAATAGATGAAGCTATCACAAAAGTATAGAGAGACCAGTTTTCATGAAATGAGTGGGTATATTTCCCCAGCTATCTAAAAACTTCATCATCTCATACAATTCTATTGCAGTCACTTCCAACGGTGATTCTAAAAGCTTAGAATGAAGCACAAGAGACAAGAAATAACATTATCCATGCCAACAAATCCCATATGAAATAGAGTGCTTCCTGACCATCAGCAAACTCAAAGAGGAAAAAAATCCTTAATAACTCAAAATTGGCCTAATGCAAAATATTAACAAGCCACAAAATGCATACTCTAATAGAATTAAGGCACTCATTTTCTCTTTTTAAATTTTTGTCTTTGGCTACAAAGTCAGGACAAAGCTCTCTCTGATATACTTGCTCAACCATCACCCTTAGAAGTAAACTAAGGTTTTTAATCTTGTGGCACATGTCTGAGTGATTGCTGATAATGTAGATATAAGATTTCTCTGGCAACAACCACCATTCTACTACTTTCCAATCTTTCTTACTCTGTATGTCATCACAATTATCTCCAAATCTATTGTATATAATCCTATGCTTATAAAGAATCTATGGTATGATATTTGCCTTCCCATAAGATAATATTATTGGAAAAATAGATAAGGTTTTTAAGCCAAGAATATTAGAATTTTTTCTCTTTCTCTTTTTCATTCTGATGTATCGCTTTCACCTCTTCTATATCCTTATTGTTCTTTTTAATGGCTAACATCAAACACTCAAGGGGTGATGCCTGCTGGAGAGGTGGTGGAGAAAGGGGAGCCCAACTCCATTGCTGGGTGGAATATAAACTTGTAGAACAAATTTGGAAATCAATCTGTTTTTTTTTTTTTTAATCAGGAAATTAGGAATAGTGCTACCTCAAGATCCAGCTATACCACTCCTAAGCATATACCCAAATGACGCCCCACCGTTCAATAAGGACATTTGCTCAACTATGTTCATAGCAGGCTTATCTGTAATAGCCAGAATCTGGAAACAACCTAAATATTCCTCAAAGAAGGAATGAATACAAAAAGTGTGGTACATTTACACAATGGAATACTACTCAACAATTAAAAACAAGGAAATCATGAAATTTGCAGGCAAATTGTTGAAACTAGAAATAATCATCTTGAGGTAACCAGGAAGCAGAAAGACATATATGGTATATATTTACTTACAAGTGCATATTAGCCATGTGATAGAGAATACACATATTAAAATCTATAATCCTTAAGAAACTAAACAAGGTAGACCCTAGAGAAGAGTCTTAATCCTCACTCAGAAGGGCAAACAGCATAGATTTCTGAAGTAGGAAAAGAAAAATAACAGGAGAGGAACCTTCCACAGAGAATCTCTGAAAGACTCTACCCATCAGGGTATCGAGGAGATATTGAGATTCATAGCGAAACTTTGGGCATAGTGCAGGAAACCTTATGGAAGAAGAGGGAGATATAAAGACCTGGGGAGACAGAAAATCCATGGTAAACAGAGCTAAAATACCTGGGCCCAGGGGGTATGCAGAGACTGATACTCCAACCAAGGACCTTGCATGGAGAAGACCTAGACCCTCCTGTTTAGAGGAAGCCAATAGTCTGCTTAGTTTCCAAGTGGGTTCCCAAGTAAGGGATACAGGGGCAGTCTCTGATATGAATTCAGTGGCTGGCTCTTTGATCACTTCCCCCTGTGGGATGTAGGCTTGCCAGACAACAGAGAAAGATTATGCAGCCAGCCTTGATGAGACCTGATAGGGTAGGGTCAGATAGAAGGGGAGGAGGTCCTCCCCTATCAGGGGACTAAGGAAAGGGCATAGGGGGAGAAGAGGCCTGAGAATGGGTAGAACTGGGAGGAGCTGAGGGAGGGGATGCACCCAGGATATGAAGTGAATAAATTGTAATAAATAAATAAATAAATAAATACATAAATGAAAAAATAAATAACTAAAATTTAGAGTTATTATTAAGACAGAAATATTTGTAGAAGTTAATTATTTATGAAGTTTGTATAAATTAAAATGAATTGCAAGTTATAAATTTTATAAGGTAAAAAAATCTTTTTCTTCCTTTTTTATTTTATAATGAATTTAATTTTTATTAATTACAGTTTATTCATTTCTTATAGTACCTGTGGCCCCATCCTTCCTTACTCCCAAACCCACCTTCCTGTCCCCTCCAGGTCTTTCTATCTCTCCCTTCTTCTATAAGATTCCCTGAACTCTGGCCTAAGTTTGGCTATGAGTCTTAGCCTCTGCTTTGATACCCTCAGGGTAGAGTCTTTCAGAGGCCCTCTGTGGTAGGTAGACTCTTGTCTTATTTCCTGTTTTCTTCCTCTTCTAATGTCCATCCCATTTGCCTTTCTGAATGAGGGTTGATCATCTTACCCAGGGTCCTACTTCTTGCTCAGCTTCTTTAGGTGTACAGGTTTTAGTATGTTTATCCTATATTATATGTCTAATATACACTTATGAGTGAGTATATACCATGTGTGTCTTTCTGCTTCTGGGATACCTCACTCAGGATGATCTTTTCTAGTTCCCACCATTTGCCTGCAAATTTCATGATTTTCTTGTTTTTTTGTTTTTTTTTTGTTTGTTTTTTTTTTTTTTTTTTTTTTTTTTTTACTTGCTGAGTAGTATTCCATTGTGTAAATGTACAATTTCTCTCTTCATTTCTCAACTGAGGGACATCTGGGTTCTTTCCAGCTTCTGGCTATTAAAAGTATATTTAAGAATTGTTTATTTTTAAAATCATAGCATAATTATATCATTTGCTACTTTGTCTCTCTTTTTTTACATCCCACCCCCAAATAGCCCCTTCTCTCTCATAATCATGTCCTTTTTCTTTATATGTTGTTAAATTCATATATATATATGTATTCCTAAATACACAATTCCTAAAAGTATATTTCCTAAATATAGTACATATAATATGACAAATATCTCTATCATCACAGGGATGATCATAATTTTATTAGGAATTATTTGATTGTACCAGCAGAAAATGTATGTAGCTGGATCTCTAAGCCAAGACTATTTATTTTAAAGTAAATAGAGCTCGAGAGAAGATATAAAGCCTCTTGAAAGCATGTCAAACAGAAAATGTTAATGAATTTAGATCCTATAAAATACAACATTCAATCAGTGGCTGAAAACTGGCAGTGACAGCTGTGTCACTTACTTGTGTTATTTTCTTTCCTGTGGTTTTCTATGAAGGATTTGGCCCGCAGAAAGTGAGGCTGGGTGATCCTGACCAGAAGTTTGTCCAAGGGTGCTAAAAACAAGATGAGAATGAACACTTTAAATGCTTTACAAATGTTGACTTCCTAAGCAACTAAAATAAGCTTAGAGATGTCACCGTCTACATGAAAAAACAGAGATATGAAGCAAAGACTTCTTTATGGAATAGGGTATTAAATAAAGAAATTGTCTTAGTGCAGGGACTCTAGGAACAAACTTTGAGAAAAGGACCAGCACACTTTACTGTGGAAAGCAGGGAGAACCAAACTTTCCTGATCATCAAGAAATTGATCCGCGGAGGACACGTATTTACCTGTGCTGACGTAAAGGATGCTTTGTCCCAGGCTACAGGAGTTTAGCAGTTGAGGGTGTACTTTCAGTTTTTCACTCATGCTTTCTACATGGCGTCAGTCCTTTCCCCTGAGTAATCATTGCAAAAGGCTGGCACCATGGAGAAGGCATAAATTTAAGTAAAGATTTACATTGTTTACAGAGATGGGATGTGTTCCCCTTTAAAGCAAATACTCTGTAATCATCAGAAGAAACAAATGTTTCAGTCCTGAAAGAGGAGAGTAAGTGGAAGACTACAGTGTTTGTTTACTATGAGTCCATTTACTTCATATATAAAAATTTCACTTAGCAAAATGTTGTTTTGTTTCTTTTGGCCTTCATTATGAGGAACTATACAAGGAGAAGGTTAATGAAATAATTTTAACATTCTCAAACTATAACAGTATTTTGTCTATTCTCAGGTTAGATTTTTTTTAATGCTCTCCACTGTACTGCTCACTCTAGCTAAGTTTTGTCCTTCACTAAGTGTCCTGGATCTTCATCTTTGAAAACTAGAAAATCACCCCAATATGCCTTTCTCAAAAGTAGACAAAATAGTTACTTAGATATACTCGAAGTGAACCACCTTTGTTCCAAGTCTATTCTTTATTACCCTATTACGTATCACAGTCACATTTTTTTTAAATGAAGTTAATCAGAACCGACTGCAACATGGTGCCCCTATTCTTTTCTGTCCCCATTCACCTTTTGAAATTTTTGAGTACCAGAAATATCTTAATATCAAGTGAGAATTTTTTCTTATTTGTTTGTTAAAAGATTTTTTTCTGGTAATGCCCTACAAAATATATGCACTGTTAAATATTACAGCCAGAAAACAATTTATGAAAATTTATATAAATCTATATAAATAAAAGTCAATAACAAAATAGTTTCTCACTTCCACAAGTACTGTTAAGTATGCTAAAAATCCACAGGTGTACAAAACAACAGAAGTGAATTTCATTCCATTCATGTAGATCCACTGTAGACTCTAAGATAGTCAGGAAAAAGAAGCAAAGAAATCTTCAGCAAGTTTCAGATCATTGTGGTAAAATAACATGAACTAGTGCATTCATGTACTGTTTTACAAATTTGTAGATTTGTCTCTTTCTAACAATTAAAAGACACCACACTGTTTTCAGAAGACAGTGTCTGAGCAATATCATTCTAATTCCTGGGGAAAGCTATGAATTTTTCCAGCACAGCCTAGTTTCAGGGCCATTTCTGTGCTGAAGAAACTTGACAGTAAAGTGCTTAGTATTTGTTAAAAATAGAAAACCAGCATAGTAAATTCTGTGACTTTTTTTCATTCCCTCCCATCGAGGCCGAATAGTGTACTCTTATTTATCAAAGGTGTGAAGTGAGTCAGACCCATGAATATGGCAGTGGAGTGTGATATGGCTTTGTCGCATATGTTCCTGTGGCTTCTTGGTGCCCTCAGGCTTTTCTTATGTTTGATTCTAGACATGACACTTGCCTTTTATGATGGATTGATGTTGAGTCCACCAAGCTGTGTCACTTTTCTATTTGACAGAACATAGCTCGTGATGTATAGATCTGATCACACAGCCCAGTGCTATCTCTTTGCTAGACACTCAGTGGCTGACAAGACTTGTTATAGTCTGTGTCTTATTTTGAAAAAGGTGATGATATTTCTTACAGATGACATGCATCATAAAAATTGTGGTACTAAAATTAAGAGCTCATTTCTGAGACATTTTATAAATACTACACAGTTAGCAGATAATCCCTGTTCTTTCAAGAATTTATGAACTGCCAGATTACCTGCAGAAATGTGTACATGTTAGCATGGATCTTTCCAGTAAATATATTTGTCCCAGAAGTCATACAGACTTTGGTGCTCTCCATATCACCACAGATAAGACATTTATTTCCTAGTCTGACTAGTGATTCTGTTAAACTCCTGAGAAGCTTACTAAGCCTTGTGCTTATTTCTTAATAGTAGAAATTAGAACACAGTCATCCATAATTTTAATTAGCTCTTTGAGAATGTCATACAGTGCATTTTGGTCATATTCACTGCCTCCTCTAGCTCCTCTCAGTTCTACCCACACTCTCTACACTCCCAATGTTTTATGTCCTCTTTTATTTTTTAAACCCCTGAAGTCCAATTTATGTTGTCCTTGTACTCTTGAAAATGTGGGCTTCCAATTTAACATGGTCTATGTACCAAGGACAACAATCATAAGGAAAACTGAACTCACCTTTTCTTGGAGCCTTGAATAACCAATTGTTCCTCAGCTATGGAATTCTATACAGGATTTCCTCCAGGCTGAAGTTATGGCTAGCTTGAGCTTGTGCAATTCTTGTGCATGCTGTCACAGTGATGTGAATTCCTGTGTGCAACAGCCATATTACATCCAGAAAACACGGTTTCTTTGTCATCATTACTGCTCCCAATGTTTACAATCTTCCTCTGTCCTCTAATGTGACAATTCTTGAGTCTTCAGAGTGGGGTGTATGATACAGATATCTCATTTAGATTTGAGCATTCTTCAGTAGCTTTTTGTCTGTATTTGATCAGTTGTGGCTCTTTAGTTATTTGCTTATATTACATTTATACCTTAAAATGTTATTCAAGGCTTAAGAGAAATGAATTTGTGAATTCATAGGTAAGTGGATGTGGCTGGTAACAATCATTCTGAATGAGAGAACCCAGATTCAGAAGCAAAATATCAGACGTCTTCCCTATTTGTGGAGGTGAGCCTTGAATCTTCAGATATGTGTGTTTCATTCAGCACCTCAAAAATGGTCAAGAAATTCTTTAGAGACCATATCAGGATATTCAATTGAAAATAAGTAGGTTGTAGTGATATAAACAGTTAAAAATATCAATGAAACAGAAATGGTTGAATTCTAGTATTATAAGGTGAAAACTGGAAGATGGGTAGGTGTAACTATCACTAAGAATATTTTAAAAATCATAAGGAAGTATACTGCTGTGGACTTCCTAACATATATACAAAAAGTTTAAATGTAGTTACCTTGAAATATGGTAGGAATGAGCCTTCTAGACCCTGTAGACCAACAAACAAAAATCTAGTGTCAGGAATGAATCACATATTTTGGAGTTATTGGCCAGTAAGGCCCCATTGCCTCCCAACATCACAGGCTACTGGCAATGTTCCTGGCTATTTTCCAGTGCTTGATGTAAATCCTATTGCTGAAGACACTTTATACATGAATCATAGAAAAAAAAAGGCAAATGGCCTGGAAGCTTTATCACTACTTGTTACCTGTCACTGAAAGTGCTATGCATATTACCAGAGGAGACTTATAATCACCAGTCTTCCTCAGCTGTGAACCCTGGGAGCTATAATAACAACCAGCTTACCAAGGCATACTCAGTGTTGCAATAGCAGGATGGGCATCATGTGAATAACCATCAATATTCTGATTGGTATAAGGTCCATTCCACAAGAAGAAATCCATACATGGCAATATTATCAGAGCAAAATCCTATGTGTAAACAGGCCACCATGTGTTAGAAAGAATCTTTCTTTTCTGTTATAGGGACACAACACAAAACTGACTCCTAATGACTTGTAATTATACTCATAGATGAATGCATTTCTCATCCCTCATCAAAAAAGCTCTGTCTCAAGTGGATGGTGATCATTAATCTTTTATTTTGAAGACATATACAGGTATATTCCACACAAATAAAACTGTAAAGTTTTTACCTTCGAGATTTATATGTGTAAACTCTAGAATACATGTGTTCTGCCAACTTCCCCCAAATATGTGTTGGTTATCCAGTCTGAAATATCACACACCTAGATTAATATAGCCACTCAAACAAGCATGTGTCTAGACACGAATCACTCATCTCAATAAACTTCCAATTTTAAAATAGTCACTCTGAAGCCGTGGAGCTTCAATTTCTCCCTTTCTCCACCCTCTGCATGCATGCTCCTCCCCAAGTCCACTGATAGGGGAGGTCTTCTTTTCCTTCCTTCTGATCCTCGTCAATTAGGTCTCATCAGGAGTGGCTGCATTGTCTTCTTCTGTGGCCTGGTAATGCTGCTCCCCCTCGGGGGGGGGATAATTACAGAGCAGACCAATCAGCTCATGTCAGAGATAGTCCTTTGTCCTATTACAATGGAACCCACTTGGATACTGAACTGCCATAGGCTGCATCTATGCAGAGGTATTACGTTATCTCCATGCATAGTCCTTGGTTGGAGTATCAGTCTCAGGAAAGGCCCCTGTGCTCAGATTTTTGGTTCTGTTGCTCTCCTTATGGAGTTCCTGTCATCTCCAGATCTTACTCTTTCCCACTTCTTTCCTAAGATTCCCTGCACTCTGCCCAAAGGTTGCCCATATGTCTCAGCATCTGCATTGATAGACTGCAGGGCAGAGCCTTTCAGAGGTCCTCTGTGTCATACTCCTGACTTGTTCCCTCTTTTCTCCTTCTTCTGATGACTATCATCTTTGCCTTAGGAATTGAGCATTTTAGCAAGAGTCCTCCCTCTTGATTAGTTTCTTTAGGTGTACAGATTGTAGTAGGTTTATCTTATATTATATGTCTATATAAGCAGGTATATACCGTGTGTGTCTTTCTGCTTCTGGGACAACTCACTCAGGATGATCTTTTCCAGATCCCACCATTTACCTGCAAATTTCATGATTTCCTTGTTTTTTATTGCTGAGTAATATTCCATTGTGTAGATATACCACAATTTGTGCATCCATTCCTCCCCTGAAGGGCATCTAGGCTGTTTTCAGCTTCTGGCTATTACAAATAAAGCTGCTACAAACATGGTTGATCAAATTTCCTTATTGTGTACTTGAGCCTCTTTTGGGTATATGCCTAGGAGTGGTATACCTGGATCTTGAGAAAGTGTTATTCCTAGTTGTCTGAGGAAGCACCAGATTGCTTTCCAGAGTGATTGTACAAGTTTACATTCCCACCAGCAGTGGAGGAGGGTTCCCCTTTCTTCACAACTTCTCCAGCATGTGTTGTCTCTTGAGTTTTTGATCTTAGCCATTCTGATGGTGTAAGGTGAAATCTTAGAGTTGTTTTGATTTGAATTTCCCTAAGGGCTAATGAGGTTGAGCATTTCTTTAAGTGTTTCTCTGCCAATTGATATTCCTCTATTGAGAATTCTCTGTTTAGCCCTATACTCCATTTTTTTAATTGGATTACTTGATTTTTTGCTGTTTAAGTTCTTTAGTTCTTTATATATACTGGATATTAGTCAGAGATAGGATTGGTGAAGATCCTTTCCCAATCTGTAGGCTGTCATTTTGTTCTGAAGACAGTGTCCTTTGCTTTACAGAAGCTTTTCAGTTTCATGAGGTCCCATCTAATGATTGTTGCTCTTAGAACCTGTGCTGTTGGTGTTCTGTTCAGGAAGTTGTGTCCTATGCCAATGAGTTCAAGGCTCTTCCTTAGTTTTTCTTCTAAATGGTTTCATAATGTACCTTGGTGTGAACCTAACCAAGCAAGTCAAAGACTTGTATGAAAATAATTTCCAGTGTCTGAAGAAAAAATTAGAAGAAGATATCAGAAGATGGAAAGATCTCCCATGCTCATGGCTTGGCAGGATTAATACAGTAAAAATGGCCATCTTACCGAAAGCAATCTGTAGATTCAATGCAATTCCCATCAAATTACCAACACAATTCTTTACAGACCTTGAAAGAAAAATTCTCACCTTCATATGGAACAACAAGAAACCCAGAATTGCTAAAACAATTCTCTACAGTAAAAGATATCCAGGAGGTATCTCCATCCCTGATCTCAAGCTGTACTATAGAGCAACAATACTAAAAACTGCATGGTACTGGCATAGAAACAGACTGGTGGATAAATGGAATTGAATAGAAGACCCTGATATAAATCCACACACTTATGGACACCTGATTTTTGACAAAGATGCCAAAACCATTCAATGGAAAAAAGACAGCATCTTCAACAAATGGTGCTGGTCTAACTGGATATCTACATGTAGAATAATGCAAATAGATCCATACTTATCACCCTGCACAAAACTAAAGTTCAAGTGTATCAAAGTCCTCAACATAAAACCAGACGCACTAACCCAACACAATTCTTTACAGACCTGGAAAGAGCAACCATTAACTTTATATAGAAAAATAAAGACCCAGGAAACCCAAAACAATTCTGTACAATAAAAGAACTTCAGGCAACATCAACTTCCCTGACTTCAAGCTATACTACAGAGCTACAGTAATAAAAACTGCATGGTATTGGCATAGAAACAGACAGGTTGATCAGTTGAACTGAGCTGAAGAACCAGAAATGAACTCATAGTTTTAAGGGCACTTTTTTTTTTCTTTATGAAGAAGCCATAACCATACAATGAAAAAAAAAGGTAGCATCTACAGGCTTAACTGGATGTCTACACATAGAAAAATGCAAATAGACCCGTGTTTATCACCCTGCACAAAAGTAAAGTCCAAGTGGATCAAACACCTTGACATAAAACCAGAGACTCTAAATCAATTAGATGACAAAGTGGGGGGAAAGTTTGGAACTCATTTGCATTGGAGACAACTTCCTGAACAGCACATCAACAGTACAGGATCTGAGATCAACAAGTAATAAATAGGAGCTCATGAAACTGAGAAGCTTCTGTAAGTTAAAGGATATTCTCAATAGAACAAAACAGCAGCCTGCAGACTGAGAAAAGATCTTCACCAACTCTACATCAGACAGAAGGCTAATATCTAAAATAACAAAGAACTTAAGAAATTAAACATCAGCTAATCAAAGAATCCAATTAAAAATATGTCCGAAGTTAAATCTAAAATTCACAACAGAGGAATCTCAAATGGCTGAGAGACACTTAAAGAAATGTTCAATGTCCTTAGACATCAGAGAGATGCAAATCAAAATGATTCTGAGATTCCATCTTGCACCAATCAGAATGGCTAAGATAAAAAAAACAAAAAAAAACAAAACTCAAGTGAGAGTACATGCTGGTGAGGATGTGCAGAAAAGAGAACACTTCTCCATTGCTGGTAGGAGTAAAACTTGTATAAGATTCCTGGAAATCATTCTGGCACTTTCTCATAAAACTGGGAATTGTTGTGCCACAGGGGGGAGAATATGCTCAGTCCCGATGGGACTTCATGTGCTGCGGAATGTTGATACAGGGGAGGGGTGCTCTCCTTTTTCGGGAGGGAGAAAAAGGAAGAGGGAAGGAAGATTGAGTGGAAGTGGACGAACTGGTTGGAAAGAAGGGAAGAGCACCCTTAAGATGTAAAGTAAATAAACTAAAATAAAAAATACATATTTTGGAAAAAAAGAAATGGGAAGGGATTAATGAAATAATTTTATTATAATGTAAAAATAATTTTTTAAAAAAACTAAAAATATACAAATGGCTGGAAGAAAATTAGAAATAAGGAAAACCAGGTATCAAGTAGGTGCACAAAAATTAATGTCTAAGAAATATTAGATTTCACATTTGTAAAATCGAACACATAGTCTTTCAAGTAAGTGAGAAATAAAAGTGCTGTTCTCAGCTTCTGGTTGCCACAGTGATATAGTCTATTGTAAGATCAACTTGTCTACATCACATCTATAAGAGGAGTCAGCAATTATCTGTGTCTGGCTTGTTTCATTTATCATGATCATATCTATTTTCATCTATAGTGTTACAAAAGATACATCAAACATTTTTATGGCTCAATAGTATTTCATTGTGTGTATGGATTATATTTTATTTTAAAGTACCTTAAATGGACAGATTAATATTTTAGTGCCTTTAATTGTACTATTTTTCCTGATTCATAAATGGATGGCTATATTTTTATTTGACACAATGTCCCATAAATTATGTAATTCACCCTGTAAAGAAGTTGATTCAATATATTTAATAATTTCATAGGATTGAAGAACTTGAGAGTGAGATAAATATCCAAGGAATGGAAAGCACAGAGTGATGAGGAAGAATCATGAAGAGTTTATATGAGGGCAAAGAACAGAGATGTCCAGGATGGGTTGGGTGCACTAGTTTGTATATTTCACAGAGATTGCTCTAACCACTCTCAGCTGATTGTGTAAGAAGGGAAAAAAACAGGAAGTCATATCTCAGTATTGTGAATTTTCTACATCCAAGATGATAGTATGGAATGCTGATTAATTTTAATTTTTTTTATGCTGTTTCTTGGCTAGCTGAAAGACACCAAGTTCCTCAAAGGAACAATTTATTTATTTTTTATTTCATGAAAATTGACTTCTTTGGAAGTGTTGGTATACAGTTGTTCATTTCCCTGTTTTGGAATTTGAAAGCCCTTTTAATTACTTTTCTCTGAGTTCTCACTTCTAGAAGGTGGCCATTTACCTGCTGTCTCTAGACACTACCATCCCTTTGTACATCATGGCTTTTTTACAGGCTCAAATTTTCATTTCTATAAACATGCTAGGCATGTTGGAATAGGAGCCAAACAGTTTTCCTCTAAACTTAGTAGCTTCCTTTAATTTTTGTTTCTTTTTAGTGGATTATATCTATTGTAACTGTTATCAAATTTAATAATGAGATTTTCACATGAGTATGAATGTACTATAACTATGTTTCCCACTCCTTCCATTCTTCTTTTTGATATCTTCTCCTCCCATCAGTCACCTTCATTCTGCTGCAGGTTTTACGTCTCCTTTCATGCCATGTACAAATGTATGATTTCATGTATGAGTAAAAAATATAGAATTTGGAAGTGAGAATAACTTACAGTATTCATCTTTTGAAAATTGACTTAATTGGTCTGATATGATAATTTCTAGCTGCCTCGATTTTTTCTTGAAAAATTGCATAACTTTGTTCTTTTTTATGACCGAATAAATTTACATTATATACACATACACACAGCATACATTTTTATTTGTTCTTTTGTTGTTAGACTTCAAGAGTTTTAATCTCTTTAATGACCCTCTCTAATTAAAATAATATCTGGTACTAATAATTATAATTTAAACATTTCCATTTGATTGGGAGTACAATTTAGCATATAATAACATAAATCAAAACTTCTAACAAGGTATAGCATAGAGTAATAACTCTTCGTGCTTATTTTTAAAATAATCAGAAAGAAAATTCATGGCTGAGAATTAACTGGGAAAACAACTAAAAATGAACTTTGGCTAAAGGGAGTGATTGTTACCTAGGTGAACATGTTCATTAACAGAAACCTGGTTTTCTGATGATGGTTAAGGAAACACACCAATCTAGATGACCAAAAGCATTCTTTTGCTCACAGATAATTCAAAGAAAAATATGTGTATGTCAAGAAAATACACATATATGCATACATACACACATATACACATACATACATACATGTACATGTCGATACATACACACTTCAAACAAAATAAAAGATGTGACAGGCATAAAAACTCTAGAGTGAATATGGGTGCAAGCATTGACACAAAGTGTGAACACAGCATCCAGGATCTATGTGTTTCTTGCAAAAACAAAAATTAGCAGCTTTTACTGAAGCAACATGTCCTCGTAAGTATTCAATAAATTTAAATTCTTTTAGAGACTCTGATAACTGCATTAATTTAAAAAAGTTTGGTTGGATAAAGCAGAGGCACACTGGACATGAGTTTAAAAGAGTAAATCAAAGGAATTTGAATAAATATCAGTTATAATTATTATGACTGTAAATTCAAATGTATCACTCCTTCTCTCAGTGAGTGTGTCCTTAATATGGTAATAGATGTCAAAGGATGGGGAAAGAAAGCCTGCAATCACATTCAATATGTGATAAGAGGATTCCATCTTTCAGCATTTCAATCCTTAGACCTGTATTTTATTTCAAGTTTGGTGAACAGCAATCACTTCCCATTTGTGATTAGTTTCTGTCTTTTTACTGAAGAGAGGGTTGAGACAGGGCTTTAAAGGTTATTCTACACCAGACAAAAGGAGGACATGAAAAATAAAAGGCTTTTCAGATGATCTAAAGAGCACTTGAATCTGCCACTTTGATATCATTAGCAAATTGTGATTGATTAAGTATCGTAGTTAAATCTCTTACAAGATTTGTGATAGAAAAGAGGGTGCAGAAAGTATGGGTATTCCCAGCATGGGGTGCTATTTTTTAAATTTACAAGTGGTATTTTTCAGATTGCATAATCCTATCTTTTATTCTTGAAATTATGAAGTTAGTTGGAATCTTGAGAGTAGTTGTTCCTGAATCAGTGTTCATGCAGGTGATGTCTTGACATCTCCAGCTGGGAATTAATTTAACAGTCTTGGGTTGGTGTTAAAGATAGGCTATTTTTGAGTAAAAACAGGAGCCAAACACTGTCAGTTCAAAGCCTTTCCTTGATATAAGATTGCTTCATTTCAGCTACACCGATGAGAAGACTTTGTTGTTTCCAGAGCCGAGCAGGTGCCACTTTCTTTAACATTGATAGATCTCATAGGTTAGGGTCAGATAGAAGGACCATCCTTACCAGTGGATTGGGGGAGGGACATAGGGAAGAAGAGGGAGGGAGGTTGGGACTGGGAGGATGTGAGGGAGGTGGCTACAGCCTGGATATAAAATAAATGAATTGTAACAAATGATGATGATTAATAAAAAATGCAAAAGGGTGTACCCTAAAGGTCTCCAATACTCATCAAAGCCCTCTTACTATCATGAAGATATCATTAAATCAAAATAGCTTGATAACCAAGATATCTTTTCATCCATGCTGTTTTATTTTTCCTGATATTGTGATTATGAGAAATGTATATCTCAGGAGATAAACAAAGATTATTGTATTACAAACTTCCAGAGGAAATATGGAGTTCATACTGAAAGCAGTAGAAGTTAAGTACTTTTTCTTTTGCCCTGCAGCAAAAGGAAGACCTTGTCGCATTTCCTGGAGACAAATGTCTCCCTCTGCTGTGTCTTCTTGCTTATTATTTTACTGTATAGAGGCTCACGATTAACTGGCCAGAGTTCTGCTTGATTCACCTCTTTTAAATTCACCAGCAGAGTCCTTTCTGAGCCTCGTAGTTGGTTCTCAATTCAAGTATTTGCAGGTTCAGATCTCCACCCTTTTGAAATTGAATTAGACTCCATGGTTCAAAGAAAATAATCAGGATTAAAAGTGACGGCAAGAGAGCAGCATGCCTTAAACACCGTTTTCTGGACCCTCTCCATTTTCTGGGACTGGCAATGGACAGGGAACAGCTCCTGGCCTGTTACAGCCCAGCTGTCGAGGCATGCAGGGAGGTCTGTCTAGGGCCATCCTCACCCAACCTCTCTCAGCATGCGACAAATTTCATCTAGGGGCCTGGTTCATTTCCTAGGACCAAAAGCTGCCTAGGAACAGCAGCAAGCTCCAAGCACTGTCTTCTGAACCAACAACTACCAGAAGACAGGAGGTAAGGGCCCTCCCCACAGTTCCTGACCTGAGGACAGCTAAAGAAGCCTGAGGCAGACTCCAACCAACCCCTCAAGACTGACCACTCTCCATCCTACCGCCTTATTTCCCAGGACCCATAACCTGCTCCTTTTTCTGGGCATTCTCAGTGACTGGCAACTTTCAGGGCACAGCAACCATCACGGAGCAGAGGCAACCATCAGGGAACAGCAGAGAGCAAAACCATCTGGGACTAACAGCACCCAGTGTGCCCCATTTCCTAGGCCCCTTCCCCGCTTGCAATCCCAGAGACTGGCAGGCATCAGAGATTCCCAGTTGTCCCTGTATCCCTCGAGATCTGCTGTCACCCAGGAAAGCCGGAGGACGGCTACCGTCTGGGACCAGCAGTTAATCCTACAGCACTAGAGGACAACTACTATCATAACCACCAAGGTTGCTAACACAAGGGACAACCAAGTACTAGAGACCAGCATAAGAACACAAGCAATAAAACCAAGGGCCATATGACACCACTGGAAACCAAGTATTCTACCACAGTACGCCCTGGAGGTACTCTCGTACCTGAAGAGCAAGAAAAAGATCTTAAATATGAGGATATGAGAATCACAGAGATCTTGAAAGAGATAAAGAAATAACTCAAAGAAATGCAGGGAAATACAATCAAAAGGGTAAAGGAACTGAATAAATCCCTTAAGAGAAAAATAGGAAAATACAATCAAATGCGAAAAGAAAATGAATAAAACTGTTCAAGATCTAAAAATGGAACTAAAAAAAAAATAAAAAATAAAAATGGAACTAAAAGGAAAGGAAAAAAAAAACACAACCTGAGGCAATCTCAGAGTACAAAACCTAGGAAAGAGAAAAAAAATACAGACACAAGCATCACCAACAGAATACAAGATATGGAAGAAAGAATCTGAGGTGTAGAATATGATTGAACAAATTGATACATCAGTTAAAAAATGTTAAAAATAAAAAAATTAGTGTAAGAAAATATCCCAGGAGTCTGGAACTATGAAAAGACCAAATCTATAAATAATAGGAATAGAAGGAGAAGACTCCAAACTCCAAGGTCCAAAATATATTTTCTACAAAAGTCATAAATGAAAACTTTCCCAACCTAAAGAAAAAGATGCCTAGAAACATACAAGAAGCTTACAGAACAACAAATATATTGAACTAGAAAAGAAAATTGTCCAACCATATAATAATCAAATCATTAAATGTACAGAACAAAGAAATAACATTAAAAGCTGCAATGGAAAAAAGTCAAGTCACATATAAAGGTAGACCTATTAGAATCGCACCTGAGTTCTCACCAGAAACTCTAAAAGCCAGAATGGTCTGGGCAGATATACTACAGACACTAAGAAACCACCGATATCAGCCCCAACTAATATACCCAGCAAAACTTGTAATCACCATAAATGGAGAAAACAAGGTATTCCATAACAGTGCCAAGTTTAAATAGTACCTAGCCACAAACCCTGCCTACAGAAGATACTAGAAAGAAAACTGTAGCCCTAGTAGGTTAATTATACAGAGGAAAACATAGAAAATAAAATAACAAACCCACATCAGCAAAACCAAAAACAAGGAAGCGCACATACACTTACACACACACACACACACACACACACACACTCTCTCTCTCTCTTTCTCTCTCTCTCTCTCTCTCTCTCTCTCTACCACCACATCATTAAAATAATTAGAATTAGTAATCATTGGTTATTTATATCTCTCGGCAACATTGCACTCAACCCCCCAATTAAAAAACAAACAACAAACAACAGAATGTTAGCAGAATGGACCCATCTTTCTGCTGCATACAAGAAACATACCTGAAAAATATGGGAAAGGATGCTTCATACCCATCAAAGTAAAAAATACACGAAGACAGCGTCTCATTTCTGAACATCTATGACCCAAATGCAAGGGCACGCACATTCATAAAAGATAAAAGAAACATTCTTAAAATTGAAATCACACATTGAACACCACATATTAATAGAGGGAGACTTCACCACCCAACTCTTGCCAATGAACAGATCATCATGACAGAACTAAATGGAGAAATAATGAAACTTACAGACATCGTGAATCAAGTGGACTTAAAAGATATCTACACAACATTTCACCCAAATACAAAAGAATATGTTTTCTTCTCAGCACCTTACAGAATGTCCTACAAGATTAACTATATACTTCTTCACAAAACAAGCCTCAGCTATACAAGAAGACTTAAGTATCTTCTCAGACCACCATGTATTAAAGCTAGAACTCAACAACAACAGAAACAACAGAAAGCCTACTAAGTCATGGAAACTGAACAATTCCCTACTCAATAAGCAATTGGTCAGGGAAGAAATAAATAAGAAAGAATAAATAACTTTCTTGAATTCAACAAAAATGAAGGCACAACATACCCAAATTTATCAGACACAATCAAAGCAGTGCTAAAGGGAAAGTTTAAAGCATTAAGTGCCTTCATAAACAAATTGAAGAATTCTCATACTAGCATACTAGCACACCTAAAAACTCTAGAACAAAAAGAGGCAAAGTAGATGGCAGGAAATAATAAAACAAAGGACTGAAGTCAATAACTTAGAAACAAAAAGAACAATTCAAAGAATCAATGAAACCAAGAGAAAAATCATGAAGATAGACAAGCCCCTAGCCAAACTAACTAAAGGTAGGGAGACATTATCCAAGCTAAGAAAATCAGAAATGAGAAGAGGGACATAACAACAGACCATGAGTAAATCCAAAGAATCATTAGGTCCTACTTCAGAAGCTGGTATTCAACAAAATTGGAAAACCTAATGGAAGTGGGTAATTTTGTCAATAGATTTCACTTACCAAAGCTAAATCAAGATTATGTAAACAGTTTAATTAGTCATAAGGAAAAAGCAGTTGGAAAAGTAACTATTATTCTCATGTTTCAATTGTCAATATTTCTGCCACTCAAACATTGGTGCTTCTGTTTAGAAACTAAATTGGCCTTTATTGTTTGGAACTAAAGGCATGTACCACCACACCTGAATCTAAGATTTTCTTTAGTTGAAACTTGCTCGATAATAGGCTGTTCCTGAACTCAGATCTGCTTGCCTCTGTCTCTTTAAATTCATGTTTATATTCCAGCAAGATCACACATACCTATAAGGTCTCTTGACATGATCTCTTGCCAGAGGAACCATATTATGAATAAAAATTCCTCTAAAAGAAGCAGTCATCCAAACTCTCCCAACCAAAAAATAGCATAGGGACATATGGTTTAAGCTCAGAATTCTACCAGACTTTCAGAGGAAAGCTAATACAAACACTCCTCAAATTATTCTACAAAATAGAAATGGAAGGAAGATTGCCAAACTCATTCTATGAAGCCACAGTCACCCTGATACCTAATCCACACCAAGGCTTAACAAAGAAAGAAAATTTTGGTCAGATTTTTTTCATGAACATTGATACAAAATTTCTTTTTTAATTAATTTATTTATTTTTATTAATTACAGTTTATTCACTTTGTATCTCAGCTGTAGCCCCCTCTCTTTTCCCCTCCCAACCCCACCCTCTCTCCCTCATCTCCTCTCATGCCCCTCCCCAAGTCCACTGATGGGGAGGTCCTCCTCCCCTTCCCTCTGACCCTAGCTTGATACTCCAGCCAAGGAACATGGATGAAGATAAGCTATAACCCCTGCACAGATATAGCCCATGGCAGCTCATTTTCCAAGTGGGTTCCCTAGTAAGGGAAATAGGGACTGTCTCTGACATAAACTCAGTGGCTGAGTCTTTGACCACCTCTTCCTGAAGGAAGAGCAGCCTTACCAGGCCACAGAGGAAGATGATGACGTCAAAATTTCTTAATAAAATATTCACAAGTCAACTCCACAAACACACCAAATACATCATCCACCATGATCAAGTAGGCTTCACCCCAAAATGCAGGTATTGGTCAATATATGAAAATTCATCAATGTAATCCATCATACACAAACTGAAAGAAAAAAATCACATGATCATTTAATTAGATGCAGAAAAAACCTTCAACAAAATCCAAAACCCCTTCATGATAAAAGTCTTGGAGAGATCAAGGATAAAAGGCCTATATATAGTAAAAGCAATGTACAGCAAACTGATAGCCAATATATTAAATGGAGATAATCTCAAAGCAATTCCACTAAATTCAGGGACAGGATAAGACTGCTCCCTCTCCATTAAGGAGGTCAAGGGGATACAAATAAGAAACTAACAAGTCAAACTATTACTGTTCATGGATGATATGATAGTATACATAAGTGACTCCAAAAAGTCTACCAGGGACTCATACAGTTGATAAACACCTTCAGCAGAGTGGCTGGATACAAAATTTACTCAAACAATAAGTAGCCCTCCTAAATACAAAAGACAGATGGGCTGAGAAAGAAATTAGGGAAACAAAACCTTCACAATAGCTATAAATAATAAAAAGTACCATGGTGTAATCTGACCAAGCAAGTGAAAGACCTGTATGACAAGAACTTCAAGGCTTTGAAGAAAGAAATTGAAGAAGATTGTAGAAGACGGAAAGAGCTCCCATGCTTGTGGATTCATAGGATTAACATAGTAAAATTGTCCATCTTACCAAAAGCAATTTACAGATTCAATGCAATTCCCACCAAAATACCAACACAATTCTTTACAGAACTTGAAAGAACAATTTCCAACTTCATATGGGAAAACATAGAATCCAGAATAGCTAAAACAATCCTGTACAATAAAAGAACTTCTAGAGGTATCTCCATCCCTGATTTCAAGCTGTACTACAGAGCAACAGTAATATAAAAACTGCATGGTACTTCCATAGAAACAGACTGGAACATCAATGGAAGAGAAATGAGGAGCCAGAAATAAATCCACACACATACAGACACCTGATTTTTGACAATGAAGCCAAAGCCATACAATGAAAAAAGGACAACATCTTCAACAAGTGGTGCAGTTCTAACTGGATGTCTACATGTAGAAAGATCCATATTTATCACCCTGCACAAAATTAAAGTCCAAGGGGATCAAAGATATCAACATAAAACCAGACACACTAAATAAATTTGAAGAAAAAGTGGCAAGAGACTTGAACTCATTGGTACTGGAGACAACTTCCTGAACAGAACACCAACATCTCAGGTTCTAAGATCAACAGTAAATGGAACCTCATGAAACTTTAAAGCTTTTGTAAAGCAAAGGACACAGTTAACAGAACAAATCAACAGTCTACAGACTGGGAAAAGATCTTGACCAACCCAACATCTGACAGAGGGCTGATATCCAGAATATATAAAGAACTCAAGAAATTAAAAGCCAACAAACTAATCCATTAAACAATGTATTACAGAGATAAACAGAGAATTCTCAACTGACAAGGAGAATTCTTGACAAGGAGGCCTCTAGAAAGCATGCTTAATTTTCATTCAGAAGGGCAAATAGAATAGACACTGGAAGTGGTTGAGGAGAGGGAAAAGAAGAGTCTACCATAACTGTCTTTTGAAAGATTCTCCCCACTAAGCATTCAAAGAAGTTGCTGACACTCACAGCCAAACTTGGGCAGAGTGCAGGGAGTCTTATGGAACAGTGGGGGTGTAGAATGACCCAGTGGGACAGGAGCAGGACAGACCAAAAAGCCAACAAATATGGGCCCAGGGCAGTCCTGCAGAGACTGATGCACCAACCAAGGTCCATGCATGGAGAGGACTTAGGCCCCTGCTCAGATGTAGCCAAATGGGTGCTTAGTCTCCATGTGAGTTCCCTAGTACGGAAAGCAGGGGCTTTAACTGACAAGGAATCTGCTGCCTGCTCCTTGATCACATCTCTCTGGCAGGGAAGTCTTGCCAGCTCATAGAGAAAGAGGTGCAGCCAGTCCTGATGAGACTTGATAGGCTGGCATCAATTGCTAAAGGAGGAGGGTTCCCCCTTTCTGAGGACTAGGGGAGGGGTATAAAGAAGAAAGAAGGACGGATGGTGGGCCAGGAGGAGATGAGGAAGGGGGCTAAAATGAGATTATAAAATGAATAAATTTAAAAATACAAATTTAAATACAAAACAAAGTTATGTGGGCGTGACTTGACTTTAGTCAATGAAATAGATGCAGTTAGATAAAGTCTAGACAAAGTTTTAGAAAACCATATATGCTCACGCAGTTCTCACTGTATTTCAGTGTTCACTGGCAGAGAAGGATGTGGGAATGTAAATCTAGTCACGTGAAATGTAAATTAGAAAGAAACCCATATTGAATCAAGCCAATAGTTTTTAAGTACAATGTGAATTAACTTGTCACACCTACTACAATATTAAGTGCTGGTATCATTTTTGTTTTTGAGTACCGATGTTCAGATGCAAACTTTCCGTTTGTCCATTTCTTGTCTCACAGATGTTTTTTTTTTTTTTTTTTTTTTTTTAATACATATCAATTAAAGGAAGCCTTGGATTGGAATTTTTTAAAAAGTGATCATGTGGGGAAAACAGATTTGTGTACATACATAAAAGGAGTAGTTGCTTCCCCGAAAAGCAAGTTTTTGAGCAACAGTGGTTAAGTAGTAGTCAAGGGAAGGCACAGATCTGGGTAGCTGATATCTGATGTCAGTGACAGCAGCCATTTTTAGGGATATTATGGGAAGCTAGTGCTTACGTCCTCCAAGAAGTCATAGTTGTTGTTTACCTGTTGGAATAGAACATATGACTTCTGAATAGCTGAAGAAAAACCTGAATTTGGACTCTTAGAATGTATTAATTCAGATAATGATAAAGCCATTAACATGGCTTATAATCATAGCACCACTGTGGTTTTAGAAGATCTTTTTAAAAAGGAAAGTCTCAAGTAAATAATAACCAAAATGAGTAATCAACTTTATGTAGCAATTGATAAATTAATGATTTTGACTTATGTCTTACTCATATAGAGCTAACCATATGTATTTCATGAATACTATATTATTTATTTGCAGCAGTTGCAAATTATACCTTTTTCTAAGTGGTATCTAATATTGTAATTCCCTATCCTGATAGGGGGTTAAGAGTTTATATAACTCCAATTCTTCTTAAGCCATTCTTGAAGATCTCTAATTGTCTCTACTTTCTGGAACTCTACTGAGCTTATTCTCGAAACACATTCATATTCTAAGTGACTCATGTGGGAAAAGAACCTTGTTTTATTTCTGTCATGCCGCTATTTTTCTTCATTTAATTTTTTTCTTCTTTATCCATCATGGACTCTTTTTTTACATAGTACCCTAACATAGAGCATTTGACAAGGTTGTTTTGCATTCAAGCACTCACCTAACCCTCCTTGTCCACCTCCCCCTAGGTTTCTTAACACGTGAATTCCTCTCTGAGCTGTTGCCACTACTTTTAATACCACATCTGTCTCCTGCTGAAAACCCTCTTTACCTAACTATGTAGTACAAGTCTATTGAGTTTCAAACAGGAATGTGTAGCAGACTTAGTGACTGTGTGTCATTTGTTTCTTGAGGTGCCATCATTTGGAAGAGTATCTGTTATTCCCCCAGGGAAATAATTATGAGTGATACATGGATGGGGACTTGAGGTCCCCATTTTACATAGAGATTCCACTAATAAGGAAACAGTCACAGAGGAGGAGAAAGAGGCTAACAGGCTGTGAGAGGGTGTGTATCACTCTCCGTACACAGGTTTTCCTGAGGAGCTTCTCAGCTGATTGTCCAATCTGAGAACGCAGGACAGGAGAGAGTATGAGGAGAAAAGTTGCATAACAGAGCTCATATATCAGTGAGGTGTCTAAGAACTCCCATGGGGCAAAGGTCTAAGGAAATGGACTTCTGGGGGGAAGAATGATAAAAGAAATAGTTGTATGACAATGCTTGTAAATAAATAGTATGAATCTACTAGTGAGAAATGACTGTTCTGTATGGAAGTAGGTGCATTTATAACTGGATATTGCTCCCAAATCCATACAGTGTTTTTCATACACCAAGGGTCAAATGTTAGCATCTGTATATTTGTGTTTGTAATACAATGACAAAATATCTGATAGAAGCAATATAAAGGAGGAAGATTTTATTAAATTTCTGATGTCACAGGGTTTGGTTCATGTGAGTGGCATGAGAAAAGTTTATTTCATGGTAGCTATATTGTGTGACTGAAAACATGGTGGGCTAGAAAACACACATACACTCACATTGAGAGGGAGAGAGAGAAATAGAGGGAGAGAGAGAGAGAGAGAGAGAGAGAGAGAGACAGAGACAGAGACAGAGACAGAGAGACAGAGTTTTCCACCCACAGTGTTTCATCTATTTCAGCTAGTTGTACCTCCCCAAATACCCAGATCCTGTCAAAATAGTGCCTACAACTGGGGATCGACTATTCAAAGCATGAGCCTAATGCAGGATTTAAGGTTGATATGTTGTTCAATTTTTTTTTTTGTTTTGTCCTACTCAGATTTGTTTACCTTTACTTATCTCATTCTTTTGTTAGTATTATTATAGTCATACCTGTATTTTTTCCAATGAGAGAGAACAGGAAATGCTGTAGATTTTGGTGGTGTTAGTGGGGAAAATCTGTTAAGTGATGGGAAAGTTGAAACCAAAACCAGAATATATTGTATGAAAAACTATTTTCAATAAATAAATGGAAAGAAAGAAGAAAGAAAGAAAGAAAAAAGAAAGAAAGAAAGAAAGAAAGAAAGAAAGAAAGAAAGAAAGAAAGAAGGACTCAAGGACTCAAATAAACTGCCCTAGGACTCCAAATGCTTTTCACCACAGCAGAATGTAAAATGTATTTAATCCAATTTCAAAAGTCCCATCATGTTAAATGTCCCAGCATTATTCACATTTACAATCCAAAATCTAATGATGTTTAGCTTTGTTAATGCAACAGACTGTGTAAAGGTATAACCAGACACATTTCCAAGGGAGGAATGCGAACAAATCAAGACTAAACTCAGCAAAACAAAAGTTAAACCCTTAGTGCAGCACCTGACTCACATGCCAGGATGCAAAGTCCTGTGCGAGTGGGCAGTCTTACCTATGGTCTTGTGCTTTGAAGCTCAGTGGTATTTTATTGTCCTAGTTCTCTTCATTACCTGGACTTTTTAATGGAGGATGTTATATACTGCTGCTGCGCTCAGTATCCTGGTAATGCCACAGACTAATATTTAGAGGGCTTAGCCTTACCCATGTGTTTTCCCAGGGTTCCCCACAGAGGATCTGACCCTGCTGTATATTGACTAACCACTCAAACTTTCCCTACCCCTAAGTACCAAATGTAAGCTCTAAACTGTGGATCCTAGCTCCAAAACTTCAGAAGTGAGTATGTAATCTGGAATAGTATAACTAGAGAATTAAAAAGATACTAATGAGTGGGGGAGCACTAAACGGGGATATAACAGAACACAGGTGTAATCAAGGCAGTAGACAAGAGTCTTTTTTTTTTTTTTATCAGTTACATTTTATTAACTCTGTATCCCAGCCGTGTCCCGATCCCTCATTCCCTCCCAGTCCCTCCCTCCCTCCCTCCCTCATCTCCACCGTGCCCCTTTCCAAGTCCACTGATGGGGGGGGACCTCCTCCCCATTCATCTGATCCTGTTTTATCAGGTATCTTCAGGACTGGCTGCAAAGCCCTCCTCTGTGGCCTAACAGGACTGCTCCTCCCTTCGGGGGTGGGGAGACCAAAGAGCCAGTCATCGAGTTCCTGTTAGAAATAGTCCCTGTTCCCCTCACTTTGGGAAACCAATTGGTTACTGAGCTACCACAGGCTACATCTGAGTGGAGGTTCTAGGTTATGTCCATACATGGTCCTTGGTTGAATGTCAGTCTCAGAAAAGACCCTGTGCCCAGATATATTTGGTCCTTGTGGAGCTCCTATCCTTTCCCCATCAGACTAACTCCCCTTCTTTCTTATGATTCCCTGTACTCTGCCAAAGGTTTGGTCATGAGTCTTTGCTTTGAAAACACTGCTAGTTAGAGTCTTTCAGATGCGCTCAGTAGACTCCAGTCATACGTTCAATGCACATCCCATCTGTCTTTCTAAATGAGGATTGATCATCTTAAAACAGTATAAGCTAAGGCTAAACTATTGTTACTACTTTTTTGTTGTTGTCTCACAGAAGCCGAAGTGAACTTCATAAAGGTTTGACATAACACTTGGAGGATCTGACCTGAAAAATCTTCTTCATAAGAAGTAGCTCTCAGAAAAGACCTCTGTGCCCAGATATATTGGTTCTGTTACTCTACTTGTGGAACTCCTGTCCTCTTGAGATCTTACTATCTCCCCCTTCTTTCATAAGATTCCCTGTACTTTACCCAAAGTTTGGTTATGAGTCTCAGGATCTGCTTTGATACCTTGCTGTGTAGAGTCTTTCAGAAGCGCTCTGTGGTAGGCTCCTGTCCTGTTTCTTGTTTTCTCCTTATTCCAATGTCCATCATGTTTGTCTCTCTGAGTGAGGATTCATCATCTTACCCAGAGTACTCCTTCTTGCTTTTTTAGGTGTATAAATTTTTGTATGTTTAACCTATATTATATATCTAGTATTCACTTATAAGCAAGTATATACCATGTGTGTCTTTCTGCTTTTGAGATACCGCACTCAGGATGATCTTTTCTAGTCCCTACTATTTGCCTGCAAATTTCATGATTTCCTTGTTTTTAGTTGCTCAGTAGTATTACATTGTGTAAATGTACCACAATTTTTGTATCTGTTCCTCCATCGAGGGACATCTGGGTTGTTTCCAGATTCTGGCTATTACTAATAAAGCTGCTACAAACATGGTTGAGCAAATGTCCTTATTGTGTACTTGAGAATCTTTTGGATATATACCTAAGAGTGGTATAGCTGGATCTTGAGCGCTATTCCTAACTGTCTGAGAAAGCATCAGATTGATTTCCAAAGTGATTGTACAAGTTTACATTCCCACCAGCAATGGAGGAGGTTTCCCCTTCCTCCACATCCTCTCCAACATGTATTGTCACTTGAGTTTTTGATCTTAGCCATTCTGATGGGTGTAAGGTGATCTCAGGGTCATTTTGATTTGAATCTCCCTGATGACGAAGGACCATTCATGGCTATAACCTAGAACCCCTGCTCATATGTAGCCTATGGCAGCTCACTTTCCAAGTGGGTTCCTTAGTAAGGGGAACAGGGACTATCTCTGACATGAACTCAGGGGCTGGCTCCTTGACCACCTTCCCCTGAGGGGTGAGCAGCCTTGCCAGGCCACGGAGGAGGACAATGCAGCCAGTCCTGATGAGAACTGATAAGTTAAGATCAGATGGAAAGGGAGGAGGACCTCCTCTATCAGTGTACTTGGAAAGGTGCCATGGGAGGAGATGAGGGAGAGTGGGTGGGATTGGGAGGGAATGAGAGAGGGTACAACAGCTAGGATACAAAGTGAATAAACTAATTAATATAAAAATAAAAATTTAATTAAATTTTAAAAGAAGTAGCTTTCATAGTCCTGGAAGGTACATATCAAACTATCAAGGAAGGAGGAAGCACTCAATAGTTTTACCTAGCTATGATGACAATGAACCACATGAATGACTCACCATGGCAAACTATCCCTAAAGGTGCAATAGTGGCTCTGATATAATGAAAATAAACCAGAAGCTATCTCTTTGTATTTAAAGCTCATGCAACAGGAAATAAATCATTACTGGTACTGGGAGCCTAACTTACTACCTGTGACTAGTGAGGTTGTGAATTTTCCCTTACTAAGGAAGTATAATTTCTAACAGCACTCTAAATCCCTATATTATACCCATAGAAAAGTGTATCTCTCACCTCAAATCTAAGAAGCTTCTCTTTGCAGTAGATGGAGATCATTATAAAGAACCACAGTTACTCTTACGGCATAGAAAAGCTGATTGGGGGCTGCCCAGTCCCAAATGATTTATCTACAATATAAGTCTTATACCTAATTATATGAACAGCATAGAAAAGTGTGTGGGAATATTGTAAGAGCTGGAGGAATAGATAGTCTGCTCAAGATTGTGTCTCCTAGAAATGGCAGGGAAGGGTCACCCATGAGTTTTCAACAATAAGGCTGCCTAAATAATACCTGAACAAAGACAATACCAATAAATATGCTACATGGGAGATGAAAACTTCATGGAAACTCATCCCTAGACAGTTACCACAGGCAACTAACAACTGCTGAGAATTAGTACCTCCCCCACCAGGAGGGATAATCACCCTAATTGATTTTCCAGTACAAAACCAGATATAATATACATACAACCAACACTAAAACAGCAGCAACAGTAGCAGTCTTATCTGAAGCATGGCCCATAATTTTCATTCTTCTTGCTTGCAAAAGAAATCATGGAAACTTCTACTGCCAGATGAAGTAGTAGCTGGGACCCTTAGACCTTTCTGCACCATAAAGGGAAACTGATTCTGGGGAAAACAAAAACAAAAACAAAACAAAAAAAAAACTTCTCTAGGTGGCCCTAGTTAAGCAAGTTAGCCTGATGGTTCACGATGTTGGAACACCAGAGAATCAGAAATAGTTACCCCAAATGTGTTCTCTGATTAGGAACATTTTTTCAAACAATTTTATAGTTTTATGCATTGAAATCTGTGACAAGGGTATTGGGCACTGAGTAAATTCCTAAAACGTTTTCATTGTCAAATGTTCGCTATCAGTGCAAAGCCGAGCATGACTTGTTTTCAAAGGTAATGTTCTCTTTAACAAGTGTAACTTCTTTGCCTGGGAACAAATACTAGACTGGGATTTGGACTAGAATGAGTTGAGACTGAATTAAAAGGTAATGGCATGGTTATTGAAGCATGTCTAAAGCAAGATTTTACTGAGAATTATGGACAAAAACAAAGTATAAAGGAGTGAAAAATACAGTTGGGAATGAAGGCTTAGTTCTAGACAAAATGAGTTTAGCAGTCCTCCCAATAAAAAGTCCCCGTACACATTTGTGAAAATTTAAATTTTCCAAATAGATTGGTTGATTCTATTTTCTGTGTTTTAGCTCCTAAATTTCTGATTCAGACTTTTTCTAATGTTGTTGACATTTAATTGTCTTCTGTTATACAATTTTTATTTTTGATAACTAGGACATGGAATATTTTCTAAATAGGGATGTGGACAGTGTGTCGCTTTTAATGGAAGGTGGACCTTCAATTTGTGATTTTCTTGTCTCCGTCCCCAAATGCTGATACAAATGAGCCACGATACCCAATTAAATAACTCTTTTCATTTAATTGTTTCAAGAGTTAGAATGGCTAAGATAAAAGTAATACCAAGGAAAAATGGGTTGAAAAGATTTGGGCAAAGGTGAACCCTTATTTACTGCTGGTAGGATTCTAAGTTGCTATCATCATTCTGGAAATCAGAGTAGAGAATTCTCAAAAAGCTTAAGCAAAATTTACCCTATAAACTTCCCAAGCTAAGCCTATTATTTGGCTGTGGGTCTCTGCATCAGTTTTCATGAGCTGCTGCATGAACTTTCCCAGAAGACAGTTATGTGAGGCTCCAGTCTGTAAGAATAGTAGATTATCATTAATAGTGACAAAGGTTGGCTCTCTGCGTGTGGTGGGTCTCAAGTTGGGCCAGTCATTGGTTTTGTCGTTTCCTTAATCGTGTCTCCTTTATATATACACTTGTGGTGACTTGTTGGGTTGTAAATTTTATGGGTGGGTTGGTGTCCCCCTTCCTCTACTGGGAGTCCCACCTCGCTATCTGAGCTGGCTACTTCAGGGTCCTTAACCCCTAATGTATTTGGATATTATTTCCCTGTTGAATATAGAGTTGTTGAAGTTCTTTTCCCAATCTTTAGGCTGCCATTTTGTCCTATTGATGGTGTTCTTTGCTGCAAGAAATTTCTTGATAAGAGTTTGATGGAAAAGGATCTAGCCCATTATGGCTGGTGCCATTGGGCAGGTGATCTTAGTTTCTATAAGAAAGCAGGCTGCATCGTAGTATCAAATTCTCCAGTCCAATTACCTAAAATATACCTCGACAATTGTTTAGACAGATTTGCAGCACAGGAAAAATTCTCATGTTGTATGCTAGTGACACAAAGTCCAGCATACTTTCATTGACAGCCAGGTTGAGCGATTTGCCATAGGGTATCAATTTGCTCCTGCAAGAGGTCAATCCTCTGATTGAACACCATCAAGCTTCCTTTTAGTTGAGCATTAATTCCTTTATGTACAACTAAGGCATGAGCTACATTGGCTAAATGATTATTCAGGGTCTGAGCAGTCTGCCCAGTATGACTCATGGCTAATGCCCTGGTGGTAGCTCCAACAGCCGTCAATGAGATGGTAGTAACAATGGTGGCTGTAGTTCCAAGATCCCTTTTCTGTCTGAAGAGAGTCATAGCGTGAGGGGCATCAATGGGCACAGGCACCCAGTGAGGCATGCGAGTAACCAGGGCATACCTAAATTTAATAGCATTCCAGCATTGGGCAAAAAAGCAAGTATCATTACCACAATTACTTGGCTCTATCTGGCTAATAATGAATAAAAATGGGGGATATAGACAAACAAGTGTGGGCTTATAGGAAATATTATGAGAAGCCTTAACCCCTCGTTGGAACATCCTGCGAGAATTCGATACTACGATGGAGCAGCTGAGAGTGGCCATTGTCACAGTAAATTCTACCGGAGTGGACGCAGGACTAGCCACAGGATTATCAACATGGATTGCTGCAGCCATGAATCATCTGAAGGAATGGGCGGGCATGGGAGTGTTAGCAGGCCTTCTGGTGTTGGTCTCCTTGGTTTGCCTGTGGTATATATGCAAGATTAGAATCTCACAACAGTGTGATGCAGCCATGATCATTCAGGCCTTTACAGCCATTGAAGCAGGACATTCTCCCCAAGCATGGTTGGATACCATAAAAAGCTAAAATGATACGCTCAGGATGCGAGGCTAAGCACTGCACTCAGGGTCAGCCGCTTTGGACCCAGAGAAGAGCATGTCTGATTGCATGCGGGTTGATGCCTCTGAGAAAAAGGTATCGGACGGGTCTGATGCTCTTTGGGTGGATGACACCTAAATGAACATCTGTACAAAGTCCCAATTTATTTCTAATATCAGAGATCAGACCTCTACTCTTGCCTGATGCGTCTAAAACAAAAAGGGGGAACTGTAGAGAGCTGCGGAATGCTATGCCTTAAAGATGGAGCTGGTTTCCGCCTTCCACCTTCCCGATGGTGAGTGCTCTCTGTCATGAACAATTCCACATTTGGCTAAGGCTGAGGATCTGGCTTGCTTCCATGTATGTGGACCTATCTGCATTGCCCCCGTGGCACGCCTGGGTTGGCTACCCAGAGGCTATTTAAGCTGTGGGCTGGCTTTCCCCGGGGTCCGAGGATTGTTCAATGTTCCTGAATAAACTGCATTGAAAAAAAAAAAAAAGAAAAAGAAAGCAGGCTGAACAAACGAGTAAACAGAACCCTTCCATGGCCTCTGCATCAGCTTGTGCCTCCAGGTTCATGCCCTGTTTGAATTCCTTCCCCTGACTTCCTCTGATGATGAACAGTGATGCTGAGGTGAGTAAACCCTTTCTTTCCCAATTTGCTTTGGTCATAGTATTTCATCACAGCAATAATATACCTACATAAATTACAAAGTAGTTTAAATGACAAAGGTATTTTAATCTGTATTTTTTGATGAAATATAATGGGTAATATAAGTACCCTGCTATAATGTACTCCATTGAAAAGCACATCCTCTGCCCTCTAATCATGTATAATATTGCACTTTGTGTTTTGAAATGAATGATAAATGTAATCAATGCTTAGTATCCCAAACTTTAGTAGTTTCTTTAAATTATAACAATTTAACAATACATATCTATGTTTCTTCAGGAAATAACTAAACTGGTATTAATGCAAAGTATGATGAATACATAAATACCAAGAAAGACTTGTCTGACTTCCACAGCACAAACCTTAGACACCTCTGTTATGACTGTGTCAGTAAATAAAGCCTCCAATCAACACTTATTTAAATTATCTTTAAAGCTTGGTTTGTCCTACTGTTTTTAGAATGTTGAGATTATAGCCTTTACATATTTTAGTGACTGGCTTACTTTCTTCTGCACTTTTGTTTTTGTGTCTTGCTTATTTTTGTTTATTTGAGTATACCATGTTACTATGTAACTATATTGAAGTTTATTCACTTATCTTTTTGTTGACAGAGTTTGGGATTATTTCTTCTTTCAGTCTACTCTGAAAAGTCTGTTGTGCTCACTCTTTTGCATATATTTTGGTAAATGGCTGTTTTCATGTAAACTCCTGGGCATAATTGCTAAGGTTACAAGGTTACAAGGTTACAAGGTTACAAGGTTACAAGGTTACAAGGATGGTCATTTTAATGGAGACCTCAACATATTTTTTTCAAATCATAAATATAATTCAATTGCCGAGTATATTGAATGAGGGTCTAGTTTCACAGTAATCCTGCCGTCTTTTTTTTTTTTTTGACTTAGTAATGGTTGTGTAATATACCTCATTTTAGTATTAGTTTCAATTTCCTTAGTGAGTAATGAAGTTGAGTAACTTTTCATATGCTTATTCACGAGCAATACAAACTTTTTTGTAATGTGTTGTTTAAGTCTTTTGACAACTTTTTCAAATGGGTTGTCAATTGTAAGAGTCTTTTATACGTTCTGGATAAGAGTCTTTTGTTGGATATATGCATTGCAAATTTCTTCTCCCACTCTGTAGCCTGCCTTTTCACTCTTTTAATATTGTCATATGAGGAACATACATTTAAAATTCTAATATAGTACAAATTACAAATCTGTTCCTTTATGATTAGTGCTTTTTTTTTATTCTGCTTAAGAAATCTTTGCCTGTCTCAAGTTCATGAAAGTTCATTACTGTGTTATCTGTAGTATATTATCTTTCAAATTTAGATTAAAATCTATCTGGAATAGGCCTTTGAAGAAGTTGTAAAATATTGGTCAAAGTTCTTTATACTTATCATCTGAATATCAAATTTTCTGAACACTATTTATTAAGGGTATTTATTCACTACAATGGAGCACTGCCTTTTTCTCTAGCAAATCAATGAAGATATGTGACCTCCTTCTATTGTTTCTTTAATATGTGTTTTGACTTACTTGTTCAATTTCTTCTAGATCTATTATGTCTTTATATGTCCATATATGAATTATGAAATTTTTGTTTTACTATTCAAAGTTTTCTATGTAATTCTTGATCTACTCAATATTTAATCATCTGTGGAAATTATTAAAATTAATCCTTAAAAATTATTCTTCTAACATAAAATTTGTCACATTATGTACTTTTAATTCTCTATTATTTTCCTTTCCATATATACTATATTTGTTTTTCCCTAATTATTATGAAAAATTACCCTATCTCTGAAATATTTGTTGAGCAAATTAATGCTTTACATACTCACTAGCAAATCTATTCTTACTTTTATGGCCTCTTATTCCCAAGATTATTTCATTTCTAATTTTTTTGTTGTTTTATCATATTATATTATATTATATTATATTTGATAGGTTTTGTTGTTATATCCTACAAGCCTGTTATTTTCCTTTTATTTTTAATTAAATTATTTTCTTATTAATTACAGTTTATTCTCTTTGTATCCCAGCTGTAGCCCCCTCCCTCATTCCTCCCAATCCCATCTTCTCTCCCTCTTCTCCTCCCATGCCCCTCCCCCAGTCCACTGATAGGGGTGGTCCTCCTCCCCTTCCATCTGACCTAGGCTATCAGGTCTCTTCAGGATTGTCTGCCTTGTCTTCCTTAGTGGACTGATAAGGCTGATCCCCCCTCATGGGGGAGGTGATCAAAGAGCTAGCCACTGAGTTTATGTCAGAGACAGTCCCTGTTTCCCTAACTAGGGAACCCACTTGGACACTGAGATGCCATGGGTTACATCTGTGCAGGGGTTCAAGCTTATCTCCATGCATGGTCCTTGGAGTATCAGACTCAGAAAAGACACATGGGCCCAAATATTTCTGTTTCCGTCGCTTTCTTTGTGGAGCTCCTGTCCTTTCCAAGTCTTTAATCTCCTCCTTCTTTCATTCACTGCACTCTGCCCAAAGTTTGGTTATGAGTCTCAGCATCTGCTTTAATACAGTGCTGGGTAGAGTCTTCAGAAGCTCTCTGTGGTAGGCTCCTGTCCTGTTCCCTGTTTTCTCCCTTTTCTGATGTCTACCCCATTTGCATTTCTGAATGAGAATTGATCATCTTACCCTGGGTCCTATTTCTTGCTTAGCTTCTTTAGGTTTACAGATTTTAGTATGTTTATCCTATATTATATGTCTAATATCCACTTATAATTGAGTATATGCAATGTGTGTCTTTCTGCTTCTGTTATACCTCAATCAAGAGGAACTATTCTAGTTCCCACCAATTGCCTGTAAATTTCATGTTTTCCTTATTTTTAATTGCTGAGTACTATTCCATTATGTAAATGTACCACAATTTCTGCATCTATTCCTCCATTGAGGGACATCTGTGTTATTTCCATACTCTGTCTATTACAAATAAAGCTGCTATGAACAAATGTCCTTGTTGTATAGTTAAGCATATTTTGGATATACACCTAGGAGTATCAAAGCTGGATCTTGAGGAAGCATTATTCCTAATATTCTGAGAGAGTGCCAGATTGATTTCCAAAGTGGTTGTACATGCCTGATCTCATCATTTCTAAATTTGTATTAGTATCTTCAAAATTCTTGTGTTCTTATAACAACCCACTTATACCTATAAGATAATAGAAAACCCCATCTCTCCTCTTTCCACTAAGAGGGCTGCTGATCATTTTTAGTGTAAAAGTAACTTTCATTTGCCTACTGGAATTTTTGTCTTCAGGGCTTACTGTTGAATGAGCTCACCCTTTCTAGTTCTTCCTGAACTCTGGATTCTCTTGGCTCCTCGCTGAATTGCTGCACCTGCATGGAAACTAACTCTGGCAATTTGTTCTAATTTTTGTTGTTCTCTGGCTTTCGTTGCCTCTACACAAACTCATGAAGAAACTCAACTCCACTGTACTGCACACATTCAACTGAACTGTGTCAAACTCAACTCTCCTCAGATGACCTGATCTTTTTTTTTTAAACTGACCTGATCTTAACTGCCACTGTACCGCCTCTCAGATGACTCCCCACTGACTCCCCACTGACTGAAGTCAGCTCAGCTTTACTGTACTGTTTTCTCTAATGAACTCTTTACTGTACTCTACTGTATTATCTCCTCTATTAGCTCTCTACTGTGCTCTCTTTCCTGTGCTTTTTCTTATGAGTTGGGTGTATCCTGTCCTGTCAAATCTTTTTTTGAGTCATTACTTTGCCCCTGAATTAGATGTCACTTCCAAACATGGCTGCTTCTTTCTACAAACCAACTTTACCTTCATTGTTTGAAACTAAAGGTATGTATTAAGGATGTATTTGTATTTCATGGAGAGGGATTAAAGGTATGTGGTATGTCTGTATTCCAGCCAGATAACACAGACCTAGAAGGCCTTTAGATGTGATCAGAGCATTGATGTTGTTGGATTAAAAATCCTCTACAGTTTGGGAATAAAGAGTTATCAACACAAAGGCCATCCCCAAACTAAAGAAGAAGATCAGGGCCACAAAAGCAACTCATTGATACATCATCTTACAATCTATCTTTTAACAGCAGATAAAATAATAGAAGCAAACTTTACACTTTCTGACAGCCAACCTAACAAAAAAGTTGATGATGGAAGGCTTCTTATTCATTTAGATCATTATGAGGAATCTCTCAGGCAGGTCAGCCAATATCAGAAAATATGGGTTCATCGATTATAAGGTTAGCAGGAGTGTTCCCTTTCACAGTATCCTGACTGTCTTCTGTGCTAATAAATGCCTATGTAGCACCATCGGAATTCCTCTTACCACAGGTCCAGACTCTGGTTCTATAGGATGAGCACTCCTTTAACTGCAGCAAAGACAAAGATAAGGAAGCTTTCCCCATAGGGCTTCATGAATTGGTTTTAGTGAGGCAAAGTGATCTTGCAAAAGAAAAAAACAAAGTCCTCTAAATACTAAATATGTATTTACATAATTTCCCACTGAAGATCAGGGCTAACATTCTAATACTAAATAGTTGACTGTCTGGTAGAGTGATTAATTAAGATCCAGATATAATAGCTAAAACGTCCGAGGCTTACTTTTGGAAGGCTTAAATCATCCCCCAAAACATGAAAAGCACAACTTCTGTAATGAAAGGCAAGGAAAAGATGCCAAAATTAAGGTGGGTTTCATAACTACCTGACCAAGATTTTAATGAGATCATGGGAAATTGAGTGTTGACAAGGAATTTCAAATTTTCTTCAAAGGAAGAATTAGAAATCCCCAGTAAGAAAGAGCAGTTACAAAATATATCAAATGAGGTTAAAAAGCCCTCTTCTCACCCAAATAAAGTGCTAATGGACAAATCATTTCCAATAGGCTTAGTGGTAAAATGTAAACAATAAGATACTGTCAGTAAATCTGAAGACAGAATAATAGACTGAAAATGTGGTCAGAGGAAGCAAATAGACAGGAAAACAAAATGGAGCAAACACAAAGTCCTGTGGCGCATGCACATTGTCTAACACTAACCTCCTCAGCCTTCCAGGGAGATAAGACACAGAACATCCCAAGGAACAGCTAACTAAACAACCCAAAGAAGTTCCTGGATCTCGATGAAAATTTAAATATTTACGAGTAATAAGCTAACAGAGAGCCAAAGATGGGAAACAAACAAGACACAATTACATGTACACACACTGAAGTTAAACTGCTTAAAACAAGTAACAGGAAGATAGCCTGAGCGAAGTAATCTGTTATTTCTAATGTCATTTAAAAGAAATCTTATTTACTATTTGATATATCATTCTGAGTGAGGTATCCCGGAAGGAGAAAGACACACATGGTATATACTAGCTTATTTATAGTTATAAGATATGATAAACATGTCAGAAACAATTCCCGTCTCCCTTTTTTGGGAACCCACTTGGGTACTTAGCTACCATGGGCTATGTCAGAGCAGGGGTTGTAGGTTATATCCATGGTTGGATAAACAGTCTCAGAGAAGACCCCTGTGCCCAGATATATTTGGACCTTGTGTCTGGCTCATTGAGCTTCCCCTCCCCACTGAGGAAAGAGCAGCCTTGCTAGGCCACAGATAAGGATATTGCAACCATCCTGAAGATACCTGAAAAGCTAGGGCCAAATGGAAGGAGAGGAGGACACCCCCTCTCAGTGGACTTGGAAGGGGGCAAGGAGGAGATGATACACCTAAAGAAGATAAACAAACAAAAAAACAAACAAACAAAAGACCTGGGATAAAATGATCAATCCTCACTTAGAAAGACAAATGGGATAGGCATTGGATATAGGAGAAAACAATTATCAGGACAGGAGCCTACCACAAAGGGCCTCTGAAAGATTCTACCCAGCAAGGTATCAAAGCAGAAACTGAGACTCATAACCAAAACTTCAGCAGAGTACAGGGAATCATATGAAAGCATTGGGGTTTTACAATTGGTTTCTAGGAGGAAAAATGCTGGGGTAATAGCCTGCATTGTTTTGAGGGATACCTGTTGTCTTCTTAATAAATGGCTTCTTAAGAATTATTCCAGTACTGGCATTGGGCTTTTCAATTAATAAAGTATGACTTCTGGAAACAACACGATGGAGTGCAGTTTTACCAAAGTCAGATTAGGCAAACTACACAGGAAAAGAAAAAAAGTATGCTAAAGGCAGAAAGGATCATTATAAAAAATGTAAAAAATATATCTATCCCGAAGATGTAATAATTTTAACTGTATATATAATTATAAAATTAACTTATTATTTTTTACAGTTTATTCACTTTGTATACCAGTTGTAGCCTCCTCCCCCATCTCTTCCCTGTCCTAATCATGATTTTGTCATAATATTCAAAATTATGTGCCAACTAAAACTTATACAGCCTTTACTTTTTGATTATTTCACATAAAATCATTGGACACAGTTGACTGATAGGTAACTGAAACCAAGGAAAAGAAAAGCATTGTTCTATAATGGGGACTGAAACTCAAATGGATTCTAGTGATGCTTTTATGGACATGGGAAAAATAACATAAAATAGTTTCATCTGTGTATTCTACTAAATTATAAAATTGAAAATAAAGCTGTGATCAAGGTTGGATTAGCAGTTTACAGGAGTCAGAGTGGCTTGTGCAGGAATTAGGATATTTTTTTTCTTTTTTAAAAAATTGGAGGAGGGAGGGGCTTATGGGGGGTTACAAAGTATATAAAGTGTAATTAATAAAAGTTAAAAAAATAATACGATGGACAAAATAAAAAATATTTTTTTTGGTATTCTGGTTGTAGCCCTCTCTCTCATCTCCTTCCGGTCCCATCCGCCCTCCTTTTTCCTCCCGTATCCCTCTCCCCTAATTCAAAGATAGGGGGAATCCTCTGCTATTGGCTGACCCTAATCTATCAGGTCCCATCACAACTTCCTGGATCCTCTAACTCTGTGAGCTAGCTAGGTTGTTCCACCAGGAAAGGTGATCAAGGAACAGGCAACTGAATTCATGTCCCTCTTACTGTAGAGAACCCATATGAACACTGAGCTGTCGATGGGCTACTCCTGAGGAGAGGTCTTGATCCTCTCTAGGCATGGTCTTTAGTTTAATTTTTATAAGAGATGTGATGATGAAATTCTTCATGTTAGGGCACATACATGGGCTTGTACAGGCGAGTGAGCAGTGTAGACCTATAGGAACACACAAAGACATGCAAGTACAAAGGAAACTGCATGATGACTATGACCCAGGAGTTGTTATCAGTGAAAATATTCTGTGATTGTGTCACTACCTTCCAGAGCAACTACATCAGTCTTACAGGAACCTGTCTCTACAGAGGTCCTTACACTTACATCATAATCTAGCAGTACTGTATTATTAATACATTGCCACAAACATTATTATAGTATAGCCACTTTTGGACTTAGTTTGAAAAAATATACATATGCACATAGAATGCTTTAAATAATACTATTTTATATGATAAAACATACACAAAACACAAAATATTTTTGTTTGCCTTTTGTTTTGTTTTGTGTCTGTTTGTTTATTTCTTTGTTGGCACAGAGCTGGGATTAGAGGAATGGCTCAGTGGTGAATAGCCCTTGTTCCTCTTCAGGAGGATCCAGAGCTAGGTTCCCAGCATCTACACTATTGTCTCACAACATCTGAAAACTCCGGCTCCGGGGATCTGACTCCCTCTTCTGGCCTCCCAAGGTACCTGCATTCACATGCACATACCACTCCCTAGATGCCACGCCCACACAAAAGTACACATAGTTAAAAGTAAAATAAATCTTTTCCCAAAAGCATGATAAAACTGAAAACTATCTAAATATCAGTAAGGCCATTGTCTCACAGTGAATGTTGGTTTACGATATCCCTTCCTCTGCTTCAATAATTATTTTCCATGATTTGTTGTAACACAAAGTTTACGTATAAATTTTTGTAAGAATAATATTTTATTTATTTCCATTGAAATAAGCTAACACATCATAATGAGAGTAATAGTACAATCTGTAACCAAGGGTTTAAATTTTAGGGCACTCTATCAAACAGCTTCTTATTTCCAAAACTGAACTATCTCTACTTTAAAGGCTTGGTAATTAACCTCCTTCCATAAGTTTTAACTGTGTATAACTTAAGGTAAATAAATCCAGTATATATGTATTCTCATAGTTAGTTAAACATATTAAAACTTAGCCTTTCTTTCTCAAAGTAATCAGCAGGCATTATGGGTCTATCAGTTTTGAGAATGGGTGAAGTTATGTTATTGTAATTCCGAAAATTTGTTGCTAGTAAAATGAAGGTGTAAGAATTGGCAGGGCCAACTCCTGTAGTATGTTATCACCATACTGTCAAGCAGTGTTCGTGTGCCAACTCTGACGACACTGGGTGTGTTATAAATCAAGCATGAGCCGTGGGTTTGTTAGAGCAATAATACATTTCCACTCTTACCTTATTACCACATTTCTTGGACACTACAGGATAATATATTTTAAGCTTTTTACTGCTTGTATGTGAAATTTCAAGTTACATAGCCAAATGCAGCGAGAATTCAGGGTCATTTCCCGAGATTGGTTTACTAATCATGAGTCTTTGAATGCCCAAACACTTGTCCATCTGTAAGGTGTGTTAAGCTTTACCTCCTTGTTACAAAGGTCGCATTTAAGAATTCACAGAAATGGGCCTCTATCATAGAAGAATTCCTTTCTCACAGGCAACTGCCATAAATTCCGAGAATATGGCTATGATGCTATATGAAATATGTGTACATTATGTTGGAGCATTACATATGCATTTTTAAAGAAAAGGCATGTTTCCTTTAAAAAGATCATTTAAGGCTAAACTACATTTAAGAATATAGCAACAGTGAAGTGTACTGACAAGGGTTTGGTCTAAAATCAAAGCCACATCATGTATTTTCTGGAAGTAGAAGAAAGTTGAATCTTATTAAAAGCAGACTGTGTGACAATAGAAATGTGTCAAAATATTTTATTTGTCTTTTTATGAGAAGATTAAATACTTCAGGAAAAGAATAGTTTTTTTTTTCATGTTAACTAATCCAGACAAAAGTGAACAGAGACTTGCTTTCCTCAGCATTTATTGATATTAATTGCTTTATTGAACTAGCTGTGGGAACTGGGATTTCCCAATGCCAGCATAAAGGATCGTTATTTATAAGCGAACTGATCCACAAATTCTACACTTAGCTCAACATTTCCGTTGGAAAAACAGGAAGAATACTTTAAATACTGTTATATTTAAGCTTTCTTAGTGTATGTGAAATCACATGAGCTAAATGATAAAACATTTTCAGAAAGAAAAAAAAAGGAATTTTAACATTCATATGCTAGGCCTCAAATCTAACCCTTAAATGCAGCTTATTATTACATTTTTCTTCCATTTATTTTTAATTCTTCCCTTTTGGCTCTGTCTTACAGGTGTCCCTAGTTACAACCATCAGTAAAAACAAAACACATATGTAGCTCATAAATCTGTATTTGTGCTAAAGCATGGGAGAAAAGTATCGTCAGTGCCTCCTTCCAATTTCCTTCCTTTGAGTTCTTAGAAGCCCTCTATGTGTTCTAAACTTGTGGTCATAGAAACTAAGCTCTTGGTCCCATGTGATAGGTTAATGGGGGAGTCTCAGCATGTCATTTCTGTTGCAACTGCAGCAGTCAAGGCAGAAAGCCCTAAGTTATTTAGAGCATGAAAGGACCTAGTAATCAAGATTTGGTAAAAATAGGGAGCTACTAATCAGACTTTATTTGTACAAACTTGCTGAAGCCCAAATAGGTCATTGTTGAATATAACAGGAACATTTTTTTGTGAGGGATGGCCCAACATGGCACAAAGGAAGCCTTTACTTCTGTTCAGATATTCAAAGTACTAAGGCACCAGATGTAATACTGTGATAAACTGGGGCCAAGGTTCAAGCAGATATTTGCTTATAATGTCTAATGTTCATGTTTAACCTATCAGATGTTTTAAATCACATCACATCGAAATGTGGTATGAAACTACATTTAAACTGTTTCCTTCTTTCTCTGATTTGTTTTGAAAACTAAGAGCTAGATTTCTATCATGATTTTTGACATAAAATAAATGAGCAAATAAAAAGTATTGAAGCTGTTGCATATTATATTTGATAAATCAATGATTTATTTTTAAATTTGCTTTTCAAATATGGCTTTTTCCTATGAGAGCTGAATAACATAACAGTCATTATTATTATTTTACCAATATGAGGATAGTATATGTACAGCCATTCACAATTAAATACAAAAATGTGTATGATGCTTTCAGAGTACCCTAGACTTAATTATGGAGTTAGTTTTTGAATAGATATGCAAAGATCAGGGACCAATGGACTGAGCTTATATAGAGTCATCATCTCTTTAGGGCAGTACAGCATTCTCAAAAGCTTTTATGTTTTCAATGATAAGTGACTCAGTCACAGGGTTTCAATGACTTCTTTTGAGAGATAATTTCACAGAGACAGTGATATTTCAAGGGAAATAAAGGAATCTTTGGGCCCACTTTGCTGTGACAATTTCATTTTATTTTATTTTATTTTAGAACAATTATGATCAATCCTTCAATCCTACTCTACCTTACACCAATTATGTATATATTTCCTTTTTTGTTTTTTGTTACTTATTTTTTTGTTTATAGCGAAAAAAATAGGTAATCTGTGAATGTTTAAAATCAAGCTCGAACTTAGCAGAAGCTTCCTTTCTCCTAACCAACTTTCATACTGTGGAAAGCACTGTGCTAGCTTCTGAAAAGAACATCCATTAAAAATGGTAAATACCCAGATATGAACCTTATGATCTTCAAAGCAGACTGACAAGACATTCCTATAGGTGTTACAGTGGCACAAATGCTATGGGTAACCAAATACCTTCTGATTGGATTTAAGGTCCAGTCTACAGGAGGACACCCATGCCTGATACTGTAATCTGATAAAGAATCAAGGATTATGAAATTCAGAAATCAAAGGGGTGCACCTACTACTATTGTTTTACTAAGTAGATATAATACTAAAACGCCTTCTACATGTGTGTCTCTATAAACCCTTCTATCTGACAATAGCTTCTCAAATCTCATCAGGGCTGGCTGCATCATTTTCCTCTGTGACCTGACAAGGCTTTACCCCCCAGGGGGAGATGATTAAAGAGCTGGTCACTCAGTTCATGTCACAGACAGCCCCATGTACTCCTTATTAGGGAACCTGGTTGGAAACTGAGCAGCCAATGTACTTCCTTTGAACAAGAAGTTTAGGTCCTCTCCATGCATGGTCATTGGTTGGAGTATAGGTTTATGTGCACCTCTGAGCACAGGTATTTTGGCTTTGCTGTTCTCCTTGTGGAGTTCCTGTTCCCTCAATGTTTTTCTAGCTCTCTCCTCTTCCATAAGGATTCCAGCACTTTGCCCAAAATTTGGCTATGAGTCTGTATCTTCTCCGATACCCTAGTTGGTACAGTCTTTCAGAGGTCCATCTGACAGAGGACTTACATCCAGAATATATAAAGAACTGAAGAAGTTAAACAGCAACAAGCTAAGTAATCCAATTTTTAAAAATGGGGAACAGAGCTCAATAGAATTATCAATAGAGGAATATCGAATAGCAGAGAAACACTTAAGAGAATGTTCAAAATACTAAGTCATTCAGGAAATGAAAATCAAAATGACCCTGAGATTTTACCTCACACCCATCAGAATGTCTAAGATCAAAAACTCAAGGGATGATGCGTGCTGGAGAGGATGTGGAGAAAAGGGAACCCTCCTCCATTGCTGGTTGGAGTGTAAACTTGTACAACCACTTTGGAAATCAATCTGATGCTTTCTCAGAAAATTAGGAATAATGCTATCTCAAGATCCAGCTATATCACTCCTAGGCATCTACCCAAAAGATGCTCCACCATTCGATAAGGACTTTTGCTCAACTATGTTCATAGCAGCTTTATTTGTAATAGCCAGAATCTGCAAACAATCTAGAAGTCCCTCAATGGAGGAATGGATTCAGACATTGTGGTACATTTACACAATGGAATACTATTCAGCAATTAAAAACAATGAAATCATGTAATTTGTAAGCCAATGGTGGGAACTAGAAAAGATTATCCTTAGTGAGGTATCCCAGAAGCAGAAAGACACACATGGTATGTACTCACTTATACGTGGATATTAGACATATAATATAGGGTAAACATATTAAAATCTATAGTCCTAAAGAAGTTGAACAACAAGGAGAACCCTAGGGAAGATGCTTAGTCTTCATTCAGATGGGCAAACAGGGTAGATATCAGAAGTAGGAGAAGAAAATGAACAGGGCTGGAGCTTTCCACAGAAGACCTATGAAAGTAGTTAAAATGCAAAGAAAAAATATATATGCAATCATTACAGTCAATGTTTGGTTTTGTAGGTAGTTGTAGAGAAAAGTACACCTCTCATTAGTTTGAAAATGTGTAGTCAACAGAGAACTTACTAAAATACTAAAATAGGTTGGCTTCTTTAGTTATGTTCTGGAATATGTAATGACAGAAATTGCAATAGTCTTAAGACCCCAACCTTTTTTTTTTTCCTTGTGAGTATAAATAATATATAAAAGGGGACATATGTAGTTAATTCACTAAGCGATATGGAATGATAACTGAGTAACAGACTCAACCCAATGTAAATAAAATAGCAATGCTGTATTTATTTAACTCCAGCTTCTTATTTATCAACCCAAGGGAAAAAGTAAAATCCAGGCTGTGCAAAAAAGAAAAAAAAAAAAAAAAAAAAAAAAAAGAAAGAAACAAAACAAACCATACTAAAAAAAAAAAAAAATCGGGTCCCCAAATCACTAGCAAACACTTTATTAACAGATGACAACTGTTTTTCACAGTTATTCAGTCTGATTCGGGAGCAAGAAAAGACTCTTTGTCTTCTACTCCCACACAACAGGCTGCACAAACGCCTGATTCTGAGACTTTATTGTTTCCTGCACAGTGACTTTTAAGGTCTGCCTACCTTAGTCACAATCGCATGATTCCACCCCCAGGCCTCCTCCACTTCCTCTCTAGATTCCAGCTCCCGATACATGAGCTCAAGGAAATAACCGACTCAATGGGCATCTGTTGAACACATGGGCCTTGGGACTGCAAAGTTATCTGCGCCCCAATAAGATTACAAAATCTAAAGCACGATATCATTTCTTCAATTTAGTCATTTAAAGCCCAATAGAAATTTACCGTTGCTCACAGAGATTTTGAAATAATAATAATAATAATAATAATAATAATAATAATAATAATAATAATAATAATAAAATAAAAAAAGGATTTTCAATGCTTTCACCCTAACACACACTTTCCTGCGAAGAAAGTCCTACTTGACGCAGAAGTCCTTCATTTCTTACGAACCCTGCCTCTCTCTCAATCTATCCGGTACTCTGCCACCGTGGTTTTTGTCTCACGCTGTAGATAAACTAAGCAACAACACTGACAAAGTCTGTGAATGCGCACACTTCAAGTCTTCCTGAGCACTAAGATGGGATTGAGATGGAAAGTCATGACGTTCCATTGTGGAAACAAAAGCAGTGCTGCTGTCTAAACTAACTGCAAAGGTTTCTGTTCCTGTAGTATCAAATATTTCTTTCTTAAAATAATAGCCTTACCTGTGCCATAACTTCAGAAAACATATGTTATTTTATCTTCCTGACCCTTATATAATGAAAGGGTTGGTTTGCCCATTTCAACACCAAAGAGGTCAGTGTATGAGAATGACGCATCACAAACTATGCAGGAAATGGCAGAGTACACGTTCTTGATGTGCTTATACACACTGATAAGTTGTGTGTAAATGTGCGTACAAAAATGTGTGTCCTTATAGTTAAATGACCAGATACCTCATCTAGATCCTTGTAAATTTACTGCAAAAGAACTGCATGGACAGAGTAATATTTCATAGATGATATCAATGTGTTTATTAAATTACCATATTTTACTTCTGGACCTATTTTTTTTTTCCTTCAACATTCCACAACGACTAGGAAAGCAAAGCATGATTTAAACATAACTGGTGCTTGGCATGTTTCACTAACTACAATTGAGTGAAATTCAGTATGACAATGTTAAGGGAAACTCTCCTTGCTGATTTCTGGCAGATAATGTTAAGTGATGGGTGTGACCTTGGATCACTGACTGGAAAGAGATCCTAGGGTTGAGGAGTATTCTCAAATACTCATCCTGGTATTTTTTTTTTTTTTTTTTTTTTGATTGAGTATTTGTGGGGAAATGTCCAAAAAGTGATTTTCACTGCGACATTTCTCCCACTAAGAAAAAGTAATTTGTTAGCTCTGTCTTAGATTTCTATCAAGGTAGACCACAAATAAGCTGCCTAGCATTTCCATCCCTTTGCTTTAGTTTAGGCTTGATAATTCTGTTTAGGCAACAAATGAAACATGACATGCGTAGAATTTTCTTTCTTTTCTTTTTTGTTTTTAAATTTCTGAAAGGAGCTCAGTGTAGAAGCAGGAAGAATTGTGCACCTTACTGATAGAACAGTCCCCGAAGATTAAGGCAACTAAGTCTCCATAAAGAAGAGTCCTATGGTGCAGTACCTAGTCTGAGTGACTCTAGAGCAACAGAAATGTTTTTGCTTCTATAAAATTTACTCCAATTAAAATGACCAACTAAAGCCATTTCAGTTTTCTACCTCTATTTGAGAAGATGATGCTCACTCTCTACAAAGTCACTAAAAAGAACCAGCTACCACTGAGAACATTGTGCTTATTTATTTCATCTCTAAGTAGAGAATCTCCTACTGGGATTTAGCACACATGTGTGATACACACTCACACACACACACACACACACACACACACACACATGTGCGCGCACGGTACTTTATTTCTCCTACATTTGCTTTAAATCTTTAGATAATGTCACATATACAGTTTGTGATTAACTCTTACTAGTAAGGGAATAAATATGAATTAATCAACTACACATAATTTATAACTTTGAAAAAAAATCGAAACATGCAAAGTATTGAAACTAGAGTCCAATCCTAGAAAAAATTTTCAATTTCCAAGTGGGTCCCAAGATGTCTCTGACATGAACCGCCAGCCTTGATGAGACCTCATAAACTAGGGTCAGATAGGAGAGGAGGTCCTCCCCTATCAGAGAACTAGGGAAAGAGCTTAGGGGGAGAAGAGGGAGGGTGGGTGGGAATTGGAGGTGATGAGGGATAGGACTGCAGCGGTTCTACCAAGTGAATAAACTGTATTAAATAAATATATAAATAAAATTAAATTTAAAAAAGAAAATGTTTAAAATTTGGAATAAGTTATTTTCCTTTTGTAAAATGGGTGTTTCTGATAGTAATAATTGACTTAAGTTGTTGCAAAAATGTATCTAATATTTTTTGAGACAACAGATTCAACTGAACAGGAAACCTTGTAGAATAATGAAAAATCATTGATGCTTATAAGCTTTATTGGCTTCTTTTCTACTGCTGATAACTACATTTCCAAAATTTAGTTGCTTAATCTTATCTGAGATGTTTTCCTTTCAGCTTCACACGAACTGCAACACTAGTTTTATGAGCAAAGCTTCCCAGGACACTTGAGTCACCAACTCTTGATGGAAGTATAATCTGTGAGGACATTGCCACTGGCTGCCAATGCAGGGGAAGAACAAACTGAATCGTTAAGATTCAGTCATCCCTAAAATTGCAGCTTGATCTTGAATTTTTTTTCTTTTTCTTGGCCATCTGTCCAGAATTTTGTTGCTGCTGTGTTTTACTTGATTAAAAAATGCTTTATTGCAGTACACACAGAATCCTCATGCAAAAATATGGTAGTGAAACAAGAATTTTAGTGCATAAAATTTATGGTGGAGATGACATACTCACTGAGACCCTGTGAATCATGAAAACACCACCCAGTTTTTGCTGGCCCTTCACTAAGAAAAGTAGGAGCAGATTCCATTCCCCTAAAATTTTCTCAATCAGTGTTTCATAAGCATTGACATGAATACAGACCCTAAGGGATCTTGGGAAGCTACAGATGTAACTAAGAAATCCCTCAGGGTTTAAGGTCTTAAATTCTGCATTTCTCTTCAGATCCCAGGTAATACTGATGCTGCCAGGAAGAGACTAGACTTGGGAACACTGTTTCTAAACTATTTGTCCCCAATTTTGTATCAAAATTTAGTTGGTTTTTTTTGTTGTTGTTGTTGTTGTTTTACTTTTAAACTTGAGTTATGTCTGTGTTTGTTCTCCTAGTTCTCGAGTTCTTAAAAAAATTGATTAATATAAAATTCGGACTAAATAAAGTAAAAAAAAACTTTGAACACACAAATCTTAAATCTTAGATCACTTTATCAACTATCAAATGCAAAACTCAAGCTTCCATTTGACAGGACCTTTGAGACTTCAACCCTTTCCTATTATCCACCAGATCACTGTACCCCACTTTGCTCCCTGCCGTGATGGTGTGGATATCTCACATAAGTGTCTTTTCACATATCTATAAACAATGGGTGGATTGTACATTAAATAGTAAAGCTTTATTATTCATAGTAACAGGAAATCCCAAACTCACGCTATTATGTACAATAATATCTGAATACACAATCAGACTCTTTGAATTACACTATAAGATCCATAAACACAGCAAAGAGCCTACAGGATCTGTTTCTCTCAGGGCATTCCCAATGCAAATGAGCCATGATGAAGGAGAAAATATGGTTAAGCTCACTTACTAGGCACAAAGCATATCTAACCTTTAATCTTCAATTTCAATTTTTCAATTTAATGCATGATATCTATTAGAAAAGAAAAATATAATGGTCAGTGTTGTGGAATTAAATACACAGCTCCCAAACTTACTATAGGATTTCCATTCTACCCTCCCTACCAGACTCGGAGGCACAGCTTTTCTTCCAAAAATTGGAAAAAAACCAATCCTTGGTAAATAGTGTCTCTGAAGTCCATGTATTGTCCAAAATATGTGAAGATCCTGGAATGGGCTCTGTTTTTGGGCTGTTGGTGAAAGAGAACAGTACTGTACTGCTTGTGGAAAATACTACCTCCACCTACTGGCGTACGCTATACATAAAGTTGAAAATGCTTCTAAATCACTTTGAACAAGTCAAATAAAGGCCAGGAATATGAGGAAAATATTAAAGTCATATTACTTCAGCTCTATTTCCAAATTTAGCCAAATGAATTTGTTCCCATCCTGACAAAGTGACATAAACTTCTAATTATCTGAACATACAAAAAGGAAATAAGGGGAAAGGCATTAAATTCTTAAAATACTACAAAACAATAATGTCTCCCTTTCTGTTTTAAGGATTGAAATGCCTTTTCATTTCACCTGTTGATTTTCTCATTTCTGTTTTATTAAACATAAGAGAAATTACAAGGTTTACTTCAGTGTAGAGTCAGCAAGAAAGACACAAATACCATTTTTTTTTAAATCATAACCAACCAACAAAGCTATTTAAGGTAACAATTTTGATTAAGTGAAACAATAACAACTTATATGACCAGAGGAGTTTTTATTCCACACTTAATTTCATTAGCTTTTATGTCAGCATTAAAGCACTGTTTGGTTTAAACCTTTTCTCAGGAAGGCATGCTGGTTCCTCAGTTGCTCTTTTGAAATGTATCCTCTGACAATATTGTCTTTTGTCCTACAAATTTCCTATCTTTAAAGAAAGTATCTCTTGCATAGAATCTATTTTCTTGTTCAATAGTTTAATATTTTGCATCAATGAGCTGTAGACCCATGAAAGGATATGGGATTAAAGGCAATAGTTCTTTTTCCCAAAACTTTACTGTGACACCTCTATTTGTTAGCATTTTAAAATGGACAAATTATTCTTTCAGTGACAGAGAATGAGGATATATTTAATGAAATCTAATGGTATAGTTAAGAAACATGGAGGCTTGGCCATGTTAAATTTTAAATATTAAATGAAAATACTTCCAATAATTTGCATTATACATTCAATGTGGATTTTACTTTGCTTTTGTGGACACTAAAATAGTGCACATAGTAACTTTAAATTATTCCTCATCTCCCTATCTATATAAACACCAGTTCCCTACCAACACATTATTTGATAAGTTTTTGAAAAAAAACATTGTCCCCCCCAAATACTGTTTTATATGTATAATTAGGATTTGCTGCTTAATAGTAAATTACTGCCTTTGTTGAGTAGTTTGACAGTGTGCTTTTTTGTCTGTTTGGCTCCCTTTGTACCTCACGACATACTGTCTTCATTTCAAGGAGAAGTGGGCATTATATCATTACATATTCAATCTTGATTAGCAAAACTGATTCAGTGGTGGTTGGTCACAATAGACAAATTGCCAATATTTTTGCATTTAAAATAAAATAATGGACAATTGCAGCAGAGAAGTCAGATGCAACAACAACAACAAAAAGAACAAAGGAAAAAAGATGCATTGCTGTAACTGAGATGACTGTAAAAGAACAAGTGGGATAGTATGTCAAACTGTGGACAAGAAAATTCTCCCTAGAAATACTGAAGTCATAGATTTTAGTATGTTTACCCTATATTATATGGCTAATATCCACTCATTTTTTTTCTTTTTTAATCTTCATTTTTTATTAATAACAGTTTATTCACTTTGTATCTGAGCTGTAACCCCTCCCCCATCCCCTCCTAATCCCACCTTTCCTCCCTATTCTTCTCCTATGCTCCTCCAATGATAGGGTAGGTCCTCCTCCCCATCCATCTGACCTTAGTCTCATCAGGACTGGCTTCTTTGTCTTCCTCTGTGAACTGGTAAGGCTGCTACCCCCTCAGATGGAAGTGATCAAAGAGCCAGCTCATGAGTTCATGCCAGAGATAGTCCCTGTCCCTATTATTGGGGAACCCACTTGGACACTGAGCTGCCATGGGCTACTTCTGTGCAGGGGTTCTAAGTTATCTCCATGCATTGTCCTTGATTTTTACTATCAGTCTTGGAAAAGACCCCTGGCCCCAGATTTTTTTTTTTTTTTTTTTTTGGTTCTGTTGCTCTCCTTGTGGAAATCCTGTTTCCTCCAGGTCTTTCTATCTCCCCCTTCTTTCATAACATTCCCTGCACTCTGCAAAATGTCAAGCTATGAATCCCAGCAAATGTTTTGATACCCTGCTGGGTAGAGTCTAAAACCTGTACACCTAAGTAATCTAATCAAGAAGGAGAACCCTGGTAAGAAGCCCAATCTTCAATCAGAAAGGCAAGCAAGATGGACATTAGAAGAGGGAGAAAACAGGAAACAGGACAGGAGCCCCTATCACAGAGGGCCTCTGAAAGAGTCTAATATCCACTTATAAGGGAGTATATATCATTTGTGTCTTTCTCTTTCTGGGTTGTCTCACTCAAGGATCATTCCTAGTTCCCACCATTTGCCTGCAAATTTCATAATTTCCTTGTTTTTAATTGCTGAGTAGTATTTCTTTGTGTAAATATACCACACTTTCTGAATCCGTTCCTCCATTGAGGGATATCTAGGTTGTTTCTAGATTCCAGCTATTATGAATAGAGCTGATACAACAAGGAGAACCCTAGGGAAGATGCTTAATCTTCATTCAGAAGAGCAAACAGGGTATATATTGGAAGTAGGAGAAGACAAGGAACTGGACAGGAGCCTTCCACAGAGAACCTCTGAAAGACTCTTCCCACCAGGGTATTGAAGGAGATACTGAGAATCATAGTCAAACTCTGGGTAGAGTGCTGGAATCCTTATGGAAGAAAAGGGAGATATAAAGACCTAGAGGGGACAGGAGCTCCACAAGGAAAACAACAGAGCCAAAATACTTGGGCTTAGGGGGGCCTGCAGAGACCAATGCATGGAGAGGACCTAGACCCCTGTTTAAAGGAAGCACAATGGCTGCTCAGTTTCCAAGTGAGCTTCCTAGTAAGGGGTACAGGAATTGTAGCTGACATGAACTCAGTGGCTAGCTCTTTGATCACCTCCCCCTGGCGGGTGCAGAGTTGCTAGTTCACAGAGGAAAATATGCAGCCAGACTTGATGGGACATGATAGACTTGTGTCAGTTAGAGGGGGAGGAAGTCCTGCCCTGTCAGGGGACTAGGAAAAAGGCATAGAGGAAGAAGAGGGAGGGTGGGTGGATCTACGAGGAGACAAGGTAGGGGGCTGCAGCAGGGATACAAAGTGAATAAATTGTAATAAATAAATATATAAATAAAATTAAAATTTGAAGCCATCAAAATCAACAGCTGTTTTACAAAGTTAAGCTTAGTTTTATATGATTAATGAAGCTTACATGTTAATTGAGATAAATGCACCACCTATTAAGAAAAAAAAATTACTCACGGTTCTCTCTGTTATAGTTCAGGTAACTTCACCTCCATTCTCAACATCACAAATTAGGTTTACCCAGCTATACATGTTTCTGTGTTTACAAAATGGTGACACTTTTAAGTAGCAGTTAATGATCATTTGATTTCTCCTGGGTGCATTCATAAAATGCAAAGAAATAATTTCGTAAGTTAAAAGGTAATCCAGAGTAAAGTCTGTGAGCATTTTAGAATAGAGATAGTAGAAGAATGGATACCAGTTTCGAGAAATTTGGATCCTGCCAACATAAGACAAGGTTTTAGGAAACAACCTAAGAACTTGCCACAGAGGGCCTCTGAAAGGCTCTGCTCTTTCAGACTATCAAAGCAGATGCTGAGACTTATGGCCAAATGTTGGGCAGAGTGCATGGAATCTAATGTAAGAAGTGGGAAATAGTAAGAGCTGGAGAGGACAGGAACCCCACAAGGAGAGCAACAGAACCAGAAAATTTGAACACAGGGGTCTTCCCAGAGACTCATACTCCAACCAAGTACCAGGCATGGAGATAACCTAGAACCCCTGCACAGATGTAGCCCATGGCAGTTTAGTGTCCAAGTGGATTCCATAGTAATGGGAAGAGAGTCTGCCTCTGTCATAATCTGATTGGCCTGCTCTTTGATCACCTCCCCCTGAGGGGGGAGCAGCCTTACCAGGCCACAGAAGATGACAATGCAGCCACTCCTGATGAGATCTGATAGACTAAGATCAGAAGGAAGGAGAGGAGGACCTCCCCTATCAGTGGACTTGGGGAGGGGCATGCATGAAGAAGGGGGAAGGAGGATGGGACCAGGAGGGGAGGAGGGTGGGGTTGTACAAAGTGAATAAAGTGTAATTAATAAAAAAAGACAAGGTTTTGCCTCCTGTCATTACTAGAGTACTTTGCTGTAGTTTAAAATGGCTATTCATTCACTTTTATTTTACTAATTCCATACTAACAAAATTATACACTAACAATAAGATTCATTTTCTTCTATTCAAAACAAATAAATATATATTTTACAATATTAAAACATATGTGCTAATGGCTTGGCACAGAGAATTGAACTTAAAAATTTTAAAGTGAAGATAGATCGTTTTAAACAATTAGAATCATGTGCAAACATAGTTAAGTATATGGGATAGTAAAATGTGGAAAACACATCTTTTGATGTTCCATATGTGCATTTGGATAGACAGCAACAAAAGGAATGCATAGTTAATAATATTAGTCTGTGGAAGTTTCTAATGTGAAAGAAGGAGAAAAATATTTTTTAGATGTCCACCAATCCACTACAAGTAAAAGAAGGATGTGAAGAAGGAGAAGGAGGTGGGAGAAGAGATGGAGGAGAGTAAAGAAGGAAAAGAAGGATGAGCAGGATGTGGAAGAGGAGGAAAAAAAGGACGAGAAGGAGGAGGAGCAGGAAGAGGAAAAGGAGGAGAAGGAGGAGGAAAAAGAGCATGGAAGTACTTTTTGACACAGAATGCTAATTAATAAATAACAAAATTGGACTAAAGGTAAACTTGCTAGAAAGATTACTTTTTCATAAGTTGAATAGTTTATATAGAAATTCTTACTTTTACCTGATTAATGGTGTGTGTGTGTGTGTGTGTGTGTGTGTGTGTATGTGTGTGATTTCATGTATGTAGAAGAGTCAATGACTGGAATGCATCCATTGTTGTTTGTTGAGTCTGTTAAGTTCATCTTAAAAGGCAAGCCTGAATACTCAATAACTAAGTAAGAAACTACTGCAAATTTTAGGGAAGAGCACAGATGCTGGTGACATGTGAAAAGAAAGTGTCATGTACCAGTATCCAATATGGCTATCAGATTTTTGGTGGCCAGAGTTGCAGTCAGCTCGAGTTGAGTAAAACACAGTTCCTGCATTCCTTCAAAGAAAATGTTCTTGAATAAGGATGAAAGAATTAGACAGCAGCACAACTTTTAAAGATTAATAGCATGTTTTAAAGACATATTTGACAGTTTCTTCAAAATAAGTGGGTAGAATACATACAAAGTTTACTCAACCAAGATATTTATGTAATGATGACAAGTACATACTTAAGGAAGGGACAATATACTACAAAGTTCAGAATATTTTAACTATATTCCTAGGTTTTCCATAAAATTCTCTATAATCTCTTTGATAATTTTGAAATTCAAAATTGTTCTTATTTTTAGGTTTAACAATGTTGCTTTCTAGGTATTAATAAATATTAAAATAGATGTTTTGTAATGAGCTTGGTGTGCCTACACAAACATGATCTGGCCATTCTACTCCTTTAAATAAATTACTTTAGTGATTTTTCCCCTTAATTTTTTTGAGAGAAAGTGATAGATATTTGAAACCCTCATCCAACAAAGCACTTGTATTCATCTGAGCATAGAAACAGTTAAAGTGTCTATGCTAAGCCAAAGATTTGACTTTTGTATTTTCAAACACTTTCCATTTTATTTTTAGGTAACTGTTTTATAGAAACATAAAGTACAGATGAGAAAAAAAAAAACTTTTCAGGCTTATTAACTAAGTAGTAAAGAAAGTCAACCAAAATAATGGTTTAATCTTTGGAATCATTAATCTGTTGTCCTTTATGCCACTCATAATTAGATAGAAGAGTCTGCTGCTACAGTCATTGAAGAAATGTGCTCATTTGTTAAGTTGGTTCCAGGCTAAGATCATTCCAGAATGTTTGCTTGTAGCATTCCAGTCCAAGGCCTATCACAACTTTGTCTTCATAATAATCATTACATCCAATTCAAATGCTAGTCATGGGAATTGTTCCTTGACATTTATTTATTTTGCAATTTATCTCAACCTGATTTTAATAGGGGGGAAAATGCACGAAGGAAACCAATCTGCTGTCTCAGCACTTACTTGTTTATAGAAAATTTCAGCTGAGGTGACCCTGTTCTGGTGGGAAACTCTGATTAGGGCTTTTTCTGCCTCAGTGACAAGTATATGCATTTTCCTTTCTGTTGAAGATACCGCAGAACTACTAATGGAAACAAATTAAGATAACAGGCATTATTAAATGGTCAGATAGAGGACACACTTGAATTTTTAAACTAACTAATAATTTTAAGGTAGGAGCTGATCGTGATCAGATAGCTTGTCATTTGATACATTGGTGTAGCACATTTGTTTCAAATAAAATGAAGAGAAATTTGAGAAATCGTAAGTAGAATTTAAGTACAGGATAATAGCAACCATGAGATTAATATTTAAGTGTAAAATACACATGTTAAAATAATATTAATGACCTCATGCCTTGGAAATATTCTTCTTTTAAAATTATTTTTCTTTCTTCTTGAAATAGGCTTCGTGCTCTGGGATGGTTGTCTAACACAAACTAGACTCCAAGTTCAGGGTTTTATTTTAGTTTCGTTTTTGAGAGTAAGAAAGGGGGAAAAAACATGAATTTCCCTGGATGGGGTGGTAGTAGGTATGGGGGGGGGGAGAGCAATAGGAAGGGTAAGAATATAAGTAAAAAATAACATGAACTTCTTAAAAAATAAACCAAATAAACCAAAATTTAGTAAGGGAATATGTAAAATGGAATACTACAGACTGTATACATTTACATTTATTTCTATTGGGAAAAACAATTCTCTCCCCCCCCCCCCTTTTTTTTTTACTTCTAAATACTGAGCTAACTTTGAAACTGATTTTCCCAGGCCTTTTGCTATTCAACTTCAGTTCTAATATAAGCAAAGTTAGAGTACTGGAAGATTCTGGGAAAACAATTGTTTTTCAGAGATTATCTTCTTCCAGAAGTATGAAAGGATGCTTGAATCTACCTCAAAAGGGGAGGGACTTAGGAAGAGGATGAAGAGAGAGAAAGGTGTGGGTGAGGGAATGGGAAGGGGTATGAGGGTGGGGATCAAGTTGGGGAATAGTGGGTTTGTAGGCTGGGAAAGAGAAGGGAAACCGATGTGGGGGGCTCCTTTCCTAGACAAACTGGAGACCCAGATGAGTAGGCTCCTGGGAGCATATGCAGGAGACGCTAGCTGTGGTGGATACAGAGACTAAAGGGGACTTCCAGAGGAGAGAGGGAAACATCAACCTACCCACAAAACATTCCACACAAAATTTACTCTGCCAATAAGATGTGCAAAGATAAACGTGGAGCAGAGATTGAGGGAAGGTCCAATGAGTGGCCCAACTTGAGATCCACCCCATGAGAGAGAGACAGTGCCTGACATTATTAATGACAATGTGCCATGTTTGCATTAGAATGGGGGCTATCTCTGACATGGGCTGTGTTGTCTTTTGGATCACTTTCCTCTAGCTAGGTACCTTGTCACACATCAGGGTAAGAGGATGCACTTAGTCCTGATTTGACTTGATGTGGTGGGGCAGGTTGGTAGGATCAGGGAGCTTCCTTTTTCTGAGGAGAAGGGGATGGGGAAACAGGGGAAGACCATAAGATAGCAGAACTGGGAGGAGATGGGGGAGGGTGATGTGATTGGGATATAAAGTGAATAAATTAAAAAAATAAACGAAATTAAAAATTTAGCTAATAACTATGACTTTACTTTGTTTAATTTCCAAAGAAGTCTCCATAAAATAATATATACATATTGTTTTACTACCTTTTTTATCTTTGTTTAAACTAAAAAGTTTTAATTTGTTAGTTCTGATTTCAAGTGTAACAATTCTGATATATTTCAAAAATGATAGAAAGAAAAGAAATCAAAATACAGAAAATAGCTAGAAAGTTTCTGAAAACCTTTTAACTCAAGAACAAGCCTTCCTAGCAGTATATAAAAGCAGATATTAAGACTCATAACCAAACCTTTGGCAGAGTGCAAGGGAACCAAATGAAAGAAGGGGGAGTTAGTATGACCTGGAGAGGACAGGAACTTCACAAGGACCATATATATCTGGGCACAGGGGTCTTTTCTGAGACTGTTTCTCCAACCAAGGACCATGCATGGATATCAACTAGAACCCCTGCTTGGATATAGCCCATGATAGCTCAGTATCCAAGTGGGTTCTCTAGTAAGGAGAACAGGGACTATTTCTGATATGAACTCAATGCCTGGCTCTTTGACTCCCACCCCCACCCCAAGGGAGGAGCAGCCTTGCTAGGTCACAGAAGAGGACATTGCAGCCAGTCCTGAAGAGACCTGATAAACTAGGGTCAGATGAAAGGGGAGGAGGTCCTCCCCTAGCAGTGGACTTGGAAAGGGGCAGGGAGGAGATGAGGGAAGGAGGGTGGGATTGGGAGGGAATGAGGGAGGGAGCTACAGTTGGGATACAAAGTAAATAAGTTGTGGTTAATATAAAAAATAAAAATTATTAAAAAAAGGAAAAAAAGAGCAAGCCTATGAATTACACTTAGAAGTTCTTAAATTACATAACATTAGTCAGTTCTTTTATTAAACAGGAAAAGATGAATCTGAATATATCTAGAAAGTTTTTGTTGTTTTTGCTTGTGGGTTGGTTGGTTTTAGCATTTACTGATTTCATTTGCCTGTTTTATGAAGGTAGTTGAGTTAGGTGCAATGCTGCACTACTCTGCAAGCCCAGTGCTTATGAGGGACAGGAAGGACAAAGTCAGCCTAGACTACAAGCCTAGATCTTGACAAGAAATAAAACATAAAGATGTATTGACACTTTAATTGTGAGAAGATAAAATATTTTAATAAAGATCTCAAAAAATTGAGACTAACTGATGAAGGTGTTCATCTCTTGGGGAGACAAATTCTCCCTGTCTTAGCAGTTATTAACTGTTTGTAGCCCTTCATATAGGAGTGGGGCCCTGGGAGAGGGGGAGACATAGGAAGGATAGGAAGAGAAAACAGGAAGGAAAATGATATAACTACATTTAAAACAGAAAGAAAAATCAAGACTAGAATAATTGGTATGGATATTTGACTCATGAAGCCTCGTGTTTGCTTAATATTTTACCATATTGCCCACATTTCAAACACTGTTTTGTGTTACTAAAAGCTCCTTGTTTCTGACATCTCTTCACAGATAAGCACAGTTTACCTTATGTAGCCAGGCAGCATCTGATAGAGGGCTGTCCCCATTCCTTGGGGTCTGAGTACTATCCCCAAGTTGTCAGGCTTCTTTTTTTTTTATTTATTTACCATAGATGCTTTTCTCTCAGAGGATTTTAATTTTTGCCTTACCAGAATGGCCTCTGATCTAAATAATACATATTCCCTATAGGAAAGGTGATAGAGCCATCACCTTTTCTTGTTTCTGTTTCTGTTTTGGCAACTTTTCTATTCATTTCAAAATGATAGGAAATGGAGAAAGCAGCAAGCAGAAATTAAAAAATGGTCCCCAGAAGGTAAGCTGGCCACTATATCTCCTATTTACTTTCAGTCTTACCTCCTCTAATCTTCATAGATGTCTTGAAATGTTTAAGCCACTCCATGTTTTTCTTAGCCTTGCTAACATGATCTTTAAAACCCCACTTTCTTCATCAGAGCCAGCACTTAGGCTTGTGCAAACCTGCAGGCTACGGTACAGATTGTGCCATTTAGCAGTGGTCAAATTGCCCATTACGGCCTTCTGAACCTATGCAGAGTTTATCACAGAAACTCTGACAGTCGCTGAAATATCATGTCTCTTTTGGGCATTGTTTTAAAAAATGGATTTGAAAGAAAAAAAATGTTACCAGTTATTTACAGTTCCCAGAATACCTTGTAGAATATTCTGTCTCTATTGATCATAAATCGGCGTGACTACCCTGCTTCCATTGGCAGAACTCAGGAGAAAGATTATAAACACATTTTACAGAGTGACAATTTTCTTTTTTGTGTGTTTATTTTTTTCTTTTATTAAATTTTTATTTTTAATATTAGTTACAGTTTATTAACTTTGTATCCCAACTGTATCCCACTCCCTCATTCCCTCCCAACCCCTCCCTCCCTTTCTCATCTCCTCCCTGCCCCTTTCCAAGTCCACTGCTAGGGGAGGACCTCCTCCCCTTTCATCTGACCCTAGATTATCAGGTCTCTTCAGGACTGGCTGCAAATTCCTCCTCTGTGGCCTAGCAAGGCTGCTCCTCCCTTGGGGGGTGTGGAGGAGTTCAAAGAGTCAGCCATTGAGTTCCTGTCAGAAATAGTGCCTCTTCCCCTTCCCCTTACTAGGGAAACTCACTTGGATACTGAGCTACCATGGGCTACATCTGAGAAGGGGTTCTAGGTTATATCCATACATGGTCCTTGGTTGGAGATACAGTCGCATAAAAGACCCCTGTGCCCAGATATATGTGGCCCCTGTGGAGTTCCTGTCCTCTCCAGGTCATACTAACTCCCCCTTTTTTCAAATGATTCTCTTCATTCTGCCTAAGGTTTGGTTATGAGTTTCAGTATCTGCTTTGATCATTGCTAGGTCTTTCAGAGGCCCTCTGTGGTAGTCTCCTATCCTGTTACTTGTTTTATCCTACATCCAATGTCCATCCCACTTGTTTTTCTAAATAAGGATTGATCATCTTACCCCGGGTCTAATCAAGCAAGTGAAAGACCTGTTTGAAAAAAACTTCAAGTCTCTGAAGAAAGAAATTGAAGAAGATATCAGAAGATGGAAAGATCTCCTGTGCTCATGGATTGGTAGGATTAACATTGTGAAAATGGCCATCCTGCCATAAGCAATCTACAGATTCAATGCAGTTCCCATCAAAGTACCAACACAATTCTTTACAGAACTTGAAAGAAAAATTCTTACCTTCATATAGAGGAACAAAAATCCCAAATTTCCAAAACAATCCTGTACAATAGATCATCTGGAGGTATCTCTGTCCCTGATTTCAAGCTGTACTACAGAGCAATAGTAATAAAAAAACCTGCATGGTATTGGTATAGAAACAGAAAAGAAGATCAATGGAACCAAATAGAAGACCCAGAAATAAACCCACATACATATGAGTACTTAATTTTTGACAAAGAAGCCAAAACCTTTCAATGGAAAAAAGACAGCATCATAAAAAAGTGGTGCTGGTCCAACTGTGTGTCTACATTCAGAAAACTGAAAATAGATCTATATTTATCATGCTGCACAAAACTAAAGTCCAAGTGGATCAAAGTCCTCAACATAAAACCAGATACACTAAATTGGTTAGAAGAAAAAGTGGGGAAGAGCCTGGAACTCATTGGCACAGGAGACAACTTCCTGAACAGAAAACCAACAGCACAGACTCTAAGAACAATGATCAATAAATGGGACCTCATGCAACTGAAAAGCTTCTGTAAAGCAAAAGACACTGTCGTCAGAACAAAATGACAGCCTAAAGACTTGGACAGGATCTTCACCAACCCTATATCTGACAGAGGACTGATATCCAGAATATGAAAAGAACTAAAGTTAAAAAGCAATAAAACATGCAATCCAATTAAAAAATGGGGTACGGAGCTAAACAGAGAATTCTCTGTAGAGGAATATTGAATGGCAGAGAAACAGTTAAAGATATGTTCAACATCCTTAGCCATCAGAGAGATTCAAATAAAAATGAGCCTGAGATTTTACCTTATACCTATCAGAATGGCTAAGATGAATAACTCAAGTGACAACACATGCTGGAGAGGTTGTGGATAAAGGGGAACCCTCCTCCACTGCTGGTGGGAGTATAAACTTGTACAACCACTTTGGAAATCAATCTGGCGTTTCTCAGACAATTAGGAATAGCTCTTCCTCAAGATCCAGCTATACCACTCCTAGGCATATACCCAAAAGAAGCTCAAGGACACAATAAGGACATTTGCTCAACCCTGTTTGCAGCAGCTTTATTTGTAATGGCCAGAACCTGGAAACAACCCAAATGTCCATCAACGGAGGAATGGATACAGAAATTGCGGTACTTTTACACAATGGAATACTACTCAGCAACTAAAAACAAGGAAATTATGAAATTTGCAGGCAAATGATGGGATTTAGAAAAGATCATTCTGAATGAGGTATCCCAGAAGGAGAAAGACACACAGGGTATATACTTACTTATAAGTGTATACTAGACTTATAAGATAGGATAAACATACTAAAATCTGTACAACTAAAGAAGATAAACAAGAAAACAATTTTCAAATTATAGAAACATCCTATAGTGCTTTATCAGTGTTTTCAGTCTTTGGATACAAGCTAAAACTGCTAAATATGAAATCTGCTATTATCCAATGGATTTTTTTAAGTTAAGAAGATTACCTATTGCTACATGTGGTTGCTGAAAATAGTAATGTCTGATGGAAAATATTGTAAACAGCGGGTAATAAACCCAAAGTAGATAAACAGTTTATTTCAGATTCCTACAGTTGAAGAAGTATTACACTTTGACATGGAGCACAATTTTGGGTGAAATTTTTGGGGCAGTTTTCTTCCACTAACCACATTTTAGAGGATTTCAATGCATCCCCTTGCTTATTATTAACATATACGTAGCAGAACAATATAGGATACTTCTGAATTAGAGTAAAAGTTTAAGGGAGAGGTACAAGTTGCTTTCAGTGTTGTAAGTACAGGTTGCTCCATAGAAGTTCAGCTTTCTAATTGAAGTAAGGCAGAGTTTATGTAGCCCAGGTACATTATGATGTTTCTTAACTACTTTAACTATTCTCCTTAATGAAAGCAGATATAAATCTAATTGCAATGAAAGAAAGAATATAGTATTAAACATCATTTCTTGTGTCAGTGCTTTAATCAAATTGTTAGATTCTTTACTTTGTTGTTATTCAACCATGCAATACAAACTGTCTGCACCAGGATATTAGCTCTTTTTCAGTAACCACCTTTCCAACTTCATCAGGGAAGTATTTGACCCTGCCCTCATGACCCCTCTAGCCTTTTCGGGTACCTTGGCTCCATGACTCTAGTGAATTCCCAGTCACTCTTCAATAGTGTCTTTTTAAGGTGACAATAGGGAAATAATCACAGAGAACCACTTGCATTAACACCATTTGGCCCAGGCCCATGCACTTATAGGGTTTTTCCCATAATGACTGGCTTCAACTGCATTTTGGGGGCTGCTCTATTATAGTGCTAAAACTATAACTTACAATGCTCTCAAAGAAAAAAAAAAGCTCACTCCTCACACAGCACCCCAAATGATAAGAAAGCACAGTAACTAAACAAGAAGTAACAAAACAATATTAAAATGAAATAAAGTCCGACCTTAGGTAGGAAAGTGTTTCCTTAACCCTTAACTCAGTATTCCTTAGCCCTTTGTTTTCCTGTCAGGGCTTCCCCAGAGGTTTGGATGGAATGGAACACAACTGGTGTTCTTCTGCTGCTCTGGATGATTCTACATCTTCAGTATGGAGTCCAGCCTCAATGAAATGTCTCCACCCTGCTGGAATGCAGGAAATTCAATTCTATAAACTTAGATGCTTAAAATAATAACCATAATAGCAAAATTCAAGGTTATTATATGATAGTAGCATAATTAACTTTTGGTCAGAGTACTCATCTTACGTTTTCTCTAAGAGCTTGAAAATGATAGTGAGCTCTGCCCAAAGTTTGGCTATGAGTCTATGCATTTGCTTTGGTACCTTGTTGTGTAGACTCGTTCAATGGCCCTCTCTGGTAGGCTCCTGTCCTGTTCCATGTTTTCTCCCTCTTCCAATGTTCATCCTGTTTGCCTTTCTGAGTGATGATTAATCATCTTCCCCAGGGTCCTCCTTCTTGTTTAGATTTTTAGGTGTACAGATTTTAGTATGTTTATCCTATATTATATGTCTAATAAACACTTATAAGTGAGTATATACCATGTGTGTCTTTCTGTTTCTGGAATGCCTCACTGAGGATGATCTTTTCTAGTTCCCACCATTTGCCTGCAAATTTCATGATTTCCTTGTTTTTAATTGTGTAATATTATTCCATTATGTAAATGAACCACAATTTCTGTATCCATTCCTCAGTTGAGGAACATCTGAGTCGTTTCCAGATCCTGGCTATTAAAAATAAAGCTGCTACAAACATGGTTGAGTAAATGTCCTTGTTGTGTACTTGAGAATATTTTGGATATATGCCTAGGAGTTCTATTGCTGGATCTTGAGGAAGCAATATTTCTAATTGTTTGAGAAAGAGCCAGATTGATTTCCAAAGTGGTTGTACAAGTTTATACTCCCACTAGCAATGGAGGAATGTTCCCCTTTCTCCACATCCTCTCCAGCATGTGTTCTCATTTGAGTTTTTTTATATTAGCCATTTTATGAAAAATGGGGGAGATAGGAAGACCTGGAGGGGACAGGAGCTCCACAAGGAGAGCAACAGAACCAAAAATCTGGGAACAGGCATCTTTTCTGAGACTGATACTCCATCCAAGGACCATGCATGGAGATAACCTAGAACCCCTGCACAGATATAGCCCATGGCAGCTCAGTGTCCAAGTGCGTTCCCTAGTAAGGGGAACACGGACTGTCTCTAACATGAAGTCAGTCGTTGGCTCTTTGATCACCTCCCCCTAACGGGGGAGCAGTCTTTTTAGGCCAGAGAGGAAGGCAATGCAGCCAGTCCTGATGAGACCTGATAAGCTAGAGTCAGATGGAAGGGGAGGAGGACCTCCCTATCAGTGGAAATGCTAGTAAACACTCGGTGTTTCCTCACCAACACCCATTCATCAAGTACCTTTTGACTTGAACAACCCACAGTATTGCAGTCCAACTTTGCAGAATGCCTGCTACCACAGGCACAGCAGCGGTTTCAAAGTCTGAAGTTTTGTTTGAGTGGTAGGAAAGCAACTTATAAATAGTAAAGTTTTGTAAATACTTGAATTCTGAGCTCGGTGTTAAGCTTGATGGTAAAGTCCTTGCCTAGCATCTGTAGTCTCAAGCAGTGTAAAAATTATAGGAGAGAGAGAGAGAGAGAGAGAGAATGCTAAATTCTAAATGGTGCTTCTACCATTTCAAAGTGGAATATAAGCCCCAGGGGACTTTGAAATGTAAGGGTCTGTTTGTCTTCATGAATGTAAGGAGCTTTGTGTCATATCCATGTACTCTCATGCAAAAAATAAATTACTTAAAATAAATTTCAATAGACTTGTAATAATAGGTTCAAACTCAGAAGAACGCAATGTCTTAATTCTTTACTTTTCTGTCTTCTCTTCAATGATTTATTCACAGACCAAACCAGAGGAATCTCACTGATCTCTTCCTTAAAGTAAGATCATCTGATGTATTTCCCAACGTGTTTATATGTGAGAAGTGCCCTTGTTGCAAGAAGCGGCTCTCTTAACCCTTTTTATTCTTCTCTCCACACAAGTCCTGGACTTCAGAAAAGCATTGTTCTCCCCCAGTAGAATTATAAATAACCATGCAATTTTCTTTTCAGCCTTGTACTGTGTGTCATGATACAGGTTCAGAAACCAAATTTCCCACTTGTTTTATTTATAATCTAGAGCTCCCATCCTTGACATTCATTATCCCCCCCAACCACCAAAATTCTAGCGCTGAAGTCAAAGCAGGCCACCCCCAGGGAATACCACAACTCCATTTCTGAAATGTATTTGATTCTCTTTGGCTAATCTTGCAGTCTTTCGTGCTTTTCCTTTCTTCCCCCTACACTGCTGTGTGCTTTAATTTCACGTTCAGTCAGTAGTTTAAAAACTTTAGCTTCTAATAACTGGAAAAATGGTTATTTAAAGATAACTGCAGCTTGCTTTACATGCCAGACTATCGTATGCTCAGCGCTTTGAAGCTGCAAATTAATGATGAGCAGAAACAGTGACTATCTTTCAGAGGAAACTGACCTCTTTCTAATGGCACATCGCTAATGTCATCTGTCTACTGCATCTCATTATGTGAATTTCACGGAGTTAAAAAAAAAGTATCTTAAGGCTGTGCACAAATAAAAAGGACCTTACAGTATTAAGCACTTTGAAAATTTTTGATCTCTTAAAATACCTTCCTTAGATACTGCTCCCCCTTTTTCTGCACGGCACACTGCTTATGTCATCTATTCTCTGTGACTAATTATGTTAATTTTGTGCCATAAAAGTAACTGAAGGCTGTTAAGAATAAAAGCTTTGGAGTGGCCTTATTTCATAAACACCCTTTTGAACAGGCACATTCAGTCATATTTGCTGTAACAGAAAGGGTCTTGTGCTAAAAATACAACAAAGGCTCTTGAATATGGCCATTTATTCCCACTTTATTAGGTAATTTATGAAAAAGTATGAAGGGAAGCCTTTTTGTTACTATAATTTGCATAAAGCTGGTGCCCCATTAATGAGATAACTTCCTGCCTTTTGTGTATGACCAGCTGGAAATAGAAATGGACGGACTTTTCTGCAACCCAATTACTTAACCTGCTGAGTTCAGAGTTGGAAAGTAAACAGGAGCCCCATTCGCCAAAGAACTTTTTTTTTTTTGGTTCCCCTAACTTGATTTAAAAAAAAATAAAAATAAAAATTATTTAGAGGAAGATAAACAATGAACATTTAAAGTAACTGGATTTCACTAACACTTTTTTCTTAGAGTACATCAACTTCTAAGAATATTGCATATTTAGAACTCACGTTTTTCTCATCTACCCAAAGTTGTATTTCGATTCCTCTCTTGTTGGAAATAATAATAATTATAACATTTGATGGTCTCTCTCTCTGAGTCCATAGAGAATATGTAAATAAGACAATAGGAAAAGTGGGTAATAAATTCAACATTTAGTTTTTCAAGAGCAGCCACACAAACAGAGCTCATTATGATATGCAATTCTTTACTGAGAGTTTTTAAAGTATTTTTTTAACCACAGCCATATATTATGCTACTGAAAAATTTTAGTGATATGAGAGCTATCAGGTATGAAACAGATCCTAAATAGGAAATAATGTCATATGGAAAAGAAATTGTACACATGTGTATAATGAAAGAATAAGATGGGGACAAGAAAGAGGAGTGACTATGAATTCATAACACACATATGTATGCTTCCAGGCATACATACAATACTAGAAAAGCTAAATCAAACCTTATAAAGAGCCCGCAAGTAACAAAATGCTGTGTATTGTATACAACATCACCTAATTTAATCCCTGAAAAATGACAGTTTTAGTGAATTTAGCCATTATATTTTTCTCCACTCATTAGTGCCAAATCTATGAATATAGCTTCAAAGATGTAATTTAACATGTTAGTGGAAAATAAGAGAGAGTTAAGAAGAGAGAGATAAACCACTGTCTTTTCCTAGGACTCAGAAGGAAGTTAAATAAGAGGACAGCCAGACCCATGGATTTGAAAGTTGAGTTTTGACTACTCTGAGTGCATTAAAATAATTATTTCATCATTGAAGCGTAACTCTGTGGTTTTCCAAACAACCCTTGTGGCATTTTAAAGATTTCATAAAGTGGACTTGGGGAGGGGCATGCATGCAGAAAGGGGGGGGAGGGTGGGACAGGGAGGGGAGGAGGGAGGGGCTTATGGGGGGATACAAAATGAATAAAGTGTAACTAATAAAAGTTAAATAAAAAATTAAAAAAAAGAAAAAAAAGATTTCGTATGTACCACACTAATAGAAATTTTTGCAAAATCCTGGGCTTTGGAAATCATCACCATTGTACTGTGTTTGTGTATGTCAACTCTCCGGACACATTGGCTAATTTACGATGAAGCTTAATCATATTGCCAGTCTACCCAGAATTTTGTGTGCAATCTTGCTATAGTTTTAAGGAAGGTGTGGCTTCCACTGTGAGTCATTCCTTTTACGCTTTGGTTGTCTGTATCTTATACATTGAGAGGGAATTAAGAATGTCTTACAAGTTCTGCCCTTACTCGAGAATGTTGCATCTCACACTATTTACCTGAGATAACTCCTACAGCTTCTCATATACCACAGAAAACAGGATAAATGAAGAGGCTTTTACCTCCAAAATACTTCTCTGGGAATTTCTGTTTGCGTTTGTTTTGGTTATGTTTGTGTGGTTTCAACTGAATATTTTAAATCACTAAGACCTAGTGCAAATAAATTCACCTCATTCAATCACCACAACTTGCTTTGTTACATATTACAACTTGCTTTGTTACATATTACATTTTAAGTTAAATTGTGAGTAAAAATCTGGGAATAACTGACTATGGAGAATAACAAAAAGATCCCATAGATTCTTCTATAAAATCTGGCACAGAATTGGCTAGTCTTAAAACACTTTCTAATTTGCTTTTTTTCCCATTACCTGTAAAGGAAAGTGCATCACACAAATAAGTCATAGTTTCCGATTCATTTGCAATTGGACTTGTGACAAAATTTGACACTTGGATTTTCATGAGGGTTACTCATTTTAACCACTGGAAGGGATATAGAGGAAGGAGTTAGTGTATTGAATAAAACTTTCAAGAGAAAAGCAAAAGCCTAGAGCAAAGTTGGTTAAACTCAGTGGAGAAAGTAGCCAGGGCAGCAAGGAAAACACATAACAGTAACACTTAATTTTAATTATTTTGGATCCCTCTAGTTTTCACTTACAGTACTCAATAAAATATTCATATTTTCATGATACTTTCCTGTATTCTGACTCATATACAGACCTGAAAATTAGTTAATCTTGCAAAGTTTGAAAGTATATTGAAGAATTTTCTGTTAGTTAGGTAATAGATATTATTGAGTTTTAGAATAATAGTCATGCAATAGCTTTAGGACTTATGAAATAAGCCCATTTTAAAGCGTAAAGATCTTATTAATATAAAGGCAACTATTTCTCTCCCTGTAATTTTTCTGAAATCCATACAATCTCTTCCATAATAGCTGAGAAGAAAAGAAATCACTCAGCACAAAGTTAAGACTTCGGTAAAAAGCTGCGCAGAAGCATCGGGGAGGAAGCAGGGGGAGTGAGAGTCCACAAACGCTTTCTACACCCCTACTGGAAGTCCACAACCCTTTTTCCCCCCTGCTCTTTTTTTCACCCTCCTTGTCTGTTACAAGTTATGATGTGTGGATGAAGGCTTTTTCCCATGCAGTAATGACTGTATACTGAGATTTCAAGGGGCTGTTCATGACAATCCCATTTTCTGTGTAATTTCATGGTTGTCTTCTTGAATGAAGATATTGGCTGCTCTGAGGCAGGGGGTCAGCCTCTCTTGCTCCCTTTCAGTATTGTTCCGGAGTATGTTTCCTTTCAGCTGATGAAAAGTAATTCATCATTTACACCCCTGAATTCTGCCAGCATTTTTTGAACAACTTTTCTTTCCCTGTGGTACCTTAGGCCCTTGAAAGAGATAAATAGGTTCAATACAGCACTAGGCCCGAGATCCTGGGAGCAGGTTAGGCCTCCGAGGCCCGGAGCTGCCCCTTTCTCATGATAGAGTTTGTCACCTTTCTACCTCGAGAAGTCAAATCCTGTCGACTCAGCCATCTTTCAGGCTCTCTGAAGTGGCTTTGGCACCCACTGGGGCATGTGAGCTTAAAATTGATTTTTTTTAAGATCTGTCAAGTTCCCTTAAGGGACAGAGTTGACAGCCAGCAGGCCTCAACTATCACAAAGCATTCAATGTGTAAAAGACACCTAAGGAACTTCCTTTGAGGGGCCAAAGGGCTTCAGACTTTGTGACACATTGAGAGGGTGCTGTTGCTTAGAAACTGGCTTTTGGCAATAGGATTTTCCTGTGGCTCTGCCACGTTATGAAGTGTGTTAAGGTACCTCTCTTCTCACGGCAGAAGACATCACCTATTATGAAAGCAATATACTCCATGAAAAAAAATGCTGAACAGATCATTGCGTGGTTCTTTGACTTAGAAAGCCTAGCATTCCTGTAGTTTAGAAAGTAGTTAATGTATATGTATGTGAGCTTTCAGAAGAAATCAAATCCAATGTTTCAAAACATTATAAAATCGAACTAAATCACCGTAATACTAGTTGTTTCTCTTTTAACAATGGACAAGAACACTTTAGAAATATGAATATTGTAGAAAGTAATGAAAGAGGAATTTTTTTTTCTTTCAACATAAAATTAACAGCATGTGAAGAAGGGAGTGGGAGGGTGGGTTTCGGAGGGGAGGAGGGAGAGGCTTATGGGGATACAAAGTGAAGAAAGTGTAATTAATTAAAAAAAAATAACAAAAAGAAAAGTACAGGCTATCTGATGGAGATATCCCTTAGTTGTGGTTCCCTCCTTTCAGAAGACTTTAGCTTGGTCAAGTTGACATAAGACTATCTGCCACCATGCCGTAGCCATTTTAAAAATAAAGTGCATATTATATTTTATGTGGTGTGGTAAATACATTTGAATTTACTATTTTTACATAAAAACGTTAAAAATAGAATCATTTCACTCAAAAAAAAAATTTGACAGCATCTGTTGTATCTCCACAGGAGAAGTACCATCATTAACTGAGTTTGTCTCCTCTTTGTCGAGTGGTAATTCAGAAGCCTTGATAGCCACTTGCTCCTGACTTCAGTCTATCAGCAAAAGAGATTGCTACTCCAGTCTTTTATTCAGTTGTGTCATCCGGTTTTATACATTGTCAAAATAACAAAAGCCGTATTTGGCTGTATGTTTTTAAAAGCCAGGGAAACATTCTATTATTTTTGATGTTGATTTTAAACGGTTCAATATGGCAAGTAATTTTATCTTTGTTGTTATTATAAGTTAAGAAGAAAGCAATTTGGCCTCTTCCCACAGTGTTTTTTTTTTTGTTTGTTTTTTGTTTTGGTTTTTTTTTGTTTTGTTTTTTTTCCTAAGCAGCCCCTCCTGTAAGCACCTCACTTCTTGGAGGATCACTGCACCTTCAAAAGAAAGCAGGAGAAAGAGAACCTGTGTGGCTTGACAGCTGAGACGCTTTCACCAGCACTGTAAATACTGCACTCATCCCTCTCTCGAGGCTGGATTTTGGTGACTGAATGTGAAAGGCCACTTGTATAACCAGGTGTAGATCTGAGTGAAAGGATTCCATGGCATTAATCTTCCTTTAAGGGGTCTTGTTTTCATGGGCTGTTGTCAAAGGTAACTAGATTGTTGTGTGGCTACAGAAGCAGTTATCTGTCCCTTGTCATACAACAGTGGCTCCGAACCTTACTAATGTGACCCTTTAATACAGTTCCTCATGTTGTGGTGACCCCCTACCATATAATTTATTTTTGTTGCTATTTCATAACTGTAAATTTGCCGCTTCGAATTGTAATGTAAACATCTATATCTTCCAATGGTCTTAGGTGATGTCTGTGAAATGACTGTTGCACCCCCATTCTCCCCTCCCCAATGGGGTTGCAACTCACAGGTTGAGAACTGCAGTCATAGAGCCTTTCCGTGGCAGAAGAGGGAACTTCTGTCTGACTTTTCAAAAGGCAAGCTTGATGTGGGATGCATGATAGCAGGGACAAAAGCAGTGAAGTTCTGGGGCCTGGTGGATAAGAGAGAAAAATATTGCCTTTTCTGAGCTGTGTTGTGGTGGCAAATATTAAAACTCCGAGAGAAAGTGTCCTTGTACATACAAGAAGGTTTTTGTGGAAAAGAGCTATCACATTCATTAGAACAGAAGAGAATCAATTCCTACACATCATTACTCAGATTGACCAAACATATCCCAAATCTTCTCCACCAATGTCACTGAAGTTTAGACTGTGGCTATCAGTTATGGACTTTAAGCAATTATCCTAAGTCCAAAACTGTACACACCAATTTCCAAACTGGAAGGATTATTGCCTGTGGTGAAATCAGCGCAGTCCTGATAGCTCTAGAGTGATATCCTGACCAGAATATGAAAGGGAATACTGGGACGTTGTTCAAACATTGGTGGGCATAAGCCTATCAGTACAAGTTCTCAGTTAAACAGGAGCAGGTAGTAAGAATGGATGCTGGCTCTGCTCTGCCCTTCTTGCTATACAGATATAAGCTACTAGCCTCACCATTAGTGAGTGGCACATCCCACGTTCTGTAAATGTTGATCCATTTCAGAGAGGAGTCAGCTGGTCAGCTTTACAAGTTTTATAGTTTTAGAAAAAAAAAATCTCTCAATGATTTTAAATTGTAACCCAACCTTAGCATTACTGCCCTAGATTAATAAAAAGCATTAATTACTTATTATTTCCCAATAAAACATACTGAGTGCCAAGAACCATACCTATTTTGCAGAAAAAGAAATATTGTAAGAAACAGGAAGCTGCTCCACTGCCAGAGACATAATCAAGGGGCTGAGGAGAAACAGAAACTGCAAGATCAAAAGCCACTGAATTTTTATCTTCTTGTTCCTTTTTGATAATCAGTAATGCACACAAGCTTTCTTGACAAGTTGAATCATTTTTCCATCTCCCCACCATGTTTATAAAATTTTCTTAAATAATCACACACACACACACACACACACACACGCACACACACACACACACACACACACACACACACACCACTAGTATAAAGGGCTAATATTGGAGTTTGCCTTTCCAGTGAAACTTGAAGTACCCCTCCATCCTCTCTATTGTAATTTTCTCCAGTGTTACTGGTCATTTAGATACGGGGTTCTGTATTTTTCTAATTTCCCTCAGTTCTCTCCTTCCAGCAAGAGGGTGATTGAGCATAAGCCCTGACCATACAGGAATTTAAAGGAAAAAGTCGCAAGCAGAGCAAACTTATACATGCTGTTTCCTGGTGCTGACCTGGGCTTTGTCGAACTCAGGCATTTACCCAACATACATTCATTTGCTGCATGTAAACAAAAGAGCTGTTGCCAAGGATTTGACATTTAAGAAATCTTGGTAGGAAGAGTTGATGCACTTTCTCTCTGACATGGAAAGAGGATATGGCTGCTCCACCTGCTCCTTTTCTGACAAGAATTCAGGAGCAAAACTTTTATCTTTGTTCTTAGGAAATATGATTCTTTATGTCAGCATGCCTTCAGAGAGCACTGAAAAGTATCACAGAAAGAGAGTTGTTAGATTATTGTGTAAGTGCATCAGAAGGATGAGAAGAAATACACGTTTGCTGTATCTTGAACATTTTTACAGCTGTACTATCTCTGATTAAGAAAAACTGCAGAAGTTTCAGTGCTAGCCCTGGATGCATCTATCGTTCAGGGGGTCATCATATTACAGTCATTATGGCAGGGGATCACTTCCCTCCCTGGTCCATTATAACTGACCGTAATGTACCATAGAGGCTCGAGATGTTCTCTTCTTGACTGAGCCTGGAGAGTATCTATTTCACAGTATATTCCCCTTAAAGGGAGAGTCTAAAAATGGCAATAGCGGAGGCACTTATCTGTATATAAGCATCAGAGACAGAATGGGAGTAAATGATGCACTTCATAGAGCTGCGTTACTTCTTCAATACAATTTGTTGTCATAAAAAAAAAAGAAAGAAAGAAAAGAAAAGTAATTTGGCAAATTGACTCTACTGGCCTGAAAAAGTTAATGTAGGTTTTCCAGCTTCAGAGAGCAAGCAGTTTGTAGGGGGCAGTACCTTCTCTTCTCCAGAGCCACATAACTGATGCAAGAGAGATCTGAAATGGTTCTTTAAGGGCTTCAAGGATGGGGTAGGAGGAGTTTTTCATGTCAATACCAACCACAAAATAAGTTTACAATATTTTCCCCTGTTTTTCAACGGTTGCCCACAAGATCACCCAGAATCAAGTTGCAAGACATACTTTCTTAACTTTGGTGCTGCTGCAGGGGTGGCAGTGTGCTTGCTGCTCCCACTTTATCCACACAGATTGAGGGATTAGGCAAAGGTCCTAAAGTATAAAAGAAGTGCAACCACAATAAGGCTAACCTGTCCTTCAGCATTTTGTAAATATCCAATAATCAGCTTTTCACTAGATTCAATTTTCATTACTTAATCTGATTCTAGATATTTTACAGAGAGTTTTGCTTAGGTTGATTTTTTTAAAATTATTTCATTTTATGTCATAATTGTAAATCATTATGGCACCATAACGTTTTGATTATACGTTTTCTCTTAAACTCTCTGTGAATTATGACATTTGAAGAAACATGTTTTGCATTTTGTACCCTTTCCAAAATGTTTTTGCATACACAAAACTATCCCGAACTCATTTGTTTTCATGATAAGTTTCAGTAGCATATAGCTCTCAAATAGTGAACATTTACCTTCATGCTTTCCAGAGTCTGAAGAATTACTTCAAAACTTATTTTCTTTACCTCATCATCATGGTGAGATATTCCTTTTTTTTCTATGAAGTTTCGGTTTCAAAGAACACATTTTATAAAGGAAATACATACATACCTATGTACATACATACAGCCCTTAATCTATTTTCTCTTTATACCATGAAGCAATATTTCAATCTTCATCAATCACCTGCCTTTACTAATTTTCCTTAATTTTCATTCAAACTGTATTCATTGTGTCAACTAAAACACTCGTAGCTTCTCCCCTATCACCTTACTAAATTGTTTTTACTTTCAGTAAACATATGCTAGCATTTTAAATCCTCACCCAATGCACTGGCTCAAACATAGAACGTCTATTTCAATAATATCATGCTTATCCATGATACTCACACATCATCAATAAGGCTTTGATGTAATAAATCCTTGACATAATATCATACTTATCCATGCTTTGAGATATAATCAAAAATGAAAGCAGAATCTTAAGATACAGAGGAAAATATATTACTTGCCAATTTTCCACAGTAACTTTTCATCATTACTCCAAAATTACTTTTTAATGCAAAGAGTAGTTTCAATCACATTGAGGCCCACATGATTCAGATACTATCATAATCACAATTAGATTACATTACTGCAATCACGAATGGAGATCATTAAGAGAAAGAATATAAATTGCTTTAGTTTTACAAGTACTGAGCTAGCAAAATTATAATTAATCTCCATTTATAATCTTTTCTTTCATAGAACTGCAAACCATGCTACTTTTTTTTAGGCCATCAATACAAATTAGAATTAAGTAATAAAGCCCTAACTACTACGACTGCATTGCTCACAATTGAAAAGGCTGGCACATTAGGTATAGAAAGCTTTGGAAACAAACAGCGCCTTGGAGGAGATTGCTTCTGTGCAGAAAGCACAACTATTCCAAGGAGCCTTGATAGCACAGTGCCACAGAAACCAGCTTCTTGCTCAGAGTAATTCGTCTGTGCATGCCGTTTCTTAAATGAGATGGTGCGACTCGTGTGAGCTGAAGTAATGGCTTAGTGATGATAGTGAATGCATTGTTCTGAACATTGTGAGGTCTAGATATAAATTGTCATGATACAGCAAAACAAAAAAATTATGAAAAATAAATAAGTGCAAGGCACATAGCTCATCAAAACAAAAATACAGTTATTTTCTGTAATATTTTAAAAAGGAACTGCCTTTGGTTATAGTTGACATTCCACATCCCTTCAAAGTCATATACGAGTCTTTCAGCTTTTGGTCCTCAAAATTCATCAGAAATCACAACATTTTATTGAAGAAACACAGTACTAAATGTACAACTACAACTTGTAAAATATTTCTAATAGTTCTAAGACTCAGAGAACTTTTTTCTCGTTGTTGTTTTTCAAACTTATTCAATACCAGTACGCCCAATTTGCTCATTTGAAGATGCAGCAAATTGGAAGAAGTTATTCATATTCCTACCCTCTTCTTTTGACGAACACTTTATGCGTGTGCAAGCTTGTGTTTTCTTGCGTGTTCTATTAGTTTACAGTCAGCACAATCAGCTTCATAGTTGGAAACCTCAGCTCATACAGACAAGCATTTTCATGAGTGGAGGAAGCACTTAAGATGACTCGGAGCATTTCAATACACACAGGGCATAAACTGCGTCACCATGCTGACTTAGCTGAGCTTAGTTGATTTCAGAAGATGTTATTCCCCAATTCCAGTTGTGAGCTCCATTTACTAGTCCTTTCCAACCATCATGTAGTTTCTATTTCCATGAGTTTATTAATTTTTTTTCTACGCGTTAGAACTCTCAGTATTTGTGCTCTAAGTCTAATTATGCACAGACTTTTCTATGTCATATGGGTCATAAAATATGGTTAAATCTTATCTTAAGGCTAATTTTCTAGCGTATTCATACCATATTTTCTTGACTCATTTCTCTGTAGATGAACTTTTCTAAAACCCGCTTAATTCTTCTGTAATTGATTCTGTAACTTGGCTTTTAAGAATGGTTCTTCAATGAATGTGGGAATTCTGCTTTTTCTATAAGGCATGGTTTGATTTCACTTATTAATACTCGAAATGTAGTTGGAAGATCCAAGAGAGTATCTACATAGTATTTCCCATGAAGGCTATTCCAATTTACCTTCCCACTGATAAACATAAGTTCCCTTTTCTTCATTGCCCTGCAATTATTTATCTTTTGACTTCTGGGTAATAGCCTTCCTGACAAATATGAAATGATAACATTTTGCTTTGTATTGTGTTTCCCTGGTAATTGTAATTTTGGAAGGCTTTTGTATACCTGTTGAATATTTGAATTTTCAGAAAAATACTACTAATGTACCATGCCCTATTAGTAAGATCACTTAACTAATGTTTGTATTGTTGCCTTATGCCAGTTCCTTCTACATTTTAAACACTAACACCTTAATAAAATGACTATTTAAAGCACACTCTAAAATTTCCTAAGCTGTTGTTATTTTTCACTGTATTGATGGTTTACACTTCAAGGAATAAACAGTTTGATTTGAGGCGGCCTCCCATGCATTTGCTGGGCTTTAGATGGTTGTCTCTAAGAGAATCATTGACAAACACGTCAACATTAGCTGTTTTTTGTTTGGTTTGGTTTTTGGTTTTCCCAGTCCAGCTTCTTACAATTCATTGTATTTAAGCCTTTTATCTGTTTGAACAAGTTTTTGTAGATGATGAAAAGATCAAATTTCATTCTTCTCTAACCACATATTCACTTTACCCAACACTATTTATTCTACACGCTATCATTTTCTGAATTGTTTTGCAATTTTATCAAAATCATTTGACATCATAAGTATCCATTGATTTCTGGAATATCAGTCCTGTTCCAATGGTGACTCTCCTCATGCCAAACCATACCTCATTGGTTTACAGAACTTTGTCTGTATTTTCACTTTGAACCTGGAAGATATATGTCATAACTTTTGTCTTCTGGCTCTGGTTTATTTTAGTCAGAAACTTTTTTTAGATTCACATGAATTTTAAGACTGAGTTTGTGCTTATTCTCTATAGGAATTTTGATGAATGAATGAAAATGACATGAGAATTAGCAAATCTGTAAGTCATTTGTGCTGTGCACACATTTTAAAACTATTTCCTTTTTCTGACTCTAATATATATATTTATCTATCTATCTATCTATCTATCTATTTGTTTATTTATCTTCATCCCTCACTTTGTATGTGTTTCTGTGGGTGTATTTGTGCATGTGTGCATAAGAGTATTTAAATAATAATTACTCATGAATTAGGGATAGGATCTCAGTGGATTTGGAAGAAAGTGGGTAGACATAATCTAAATGCAGTAGTCATATATAAAATTATCAAAAATAAAAATAGATAAATAATAAAAAGTCAGTATCTTATATTTTAATTATTTCTAAATTATTTTAAACCATTCTAAACTATTTAAAAGACCATCAAAAGTATTAAATAGGAATGAATTTAAGGAAGGGGAAACCTTGCACACTGAGAGCTGTATTGGACTGATGAAGGAAAGTAAAGAAGAAATACATAAATCAAATCATTTCTTAGAGTGAACTGGGAGCTGGTCAGGTGAAATACCTATTGTGAAAGCATGATCATGTTATCTCAGATTCTTAACACTTAACACTCACATAATAACCATGAGGCATGTGGAATGCTGACACTGCAACCCAGTGCTCAAGAGACAGACAGTGGTCAATCTTGCGCACCTGCAAACGCACACAAACACACACACAGAGAGAGAGCGCGAGAAAGAGAAGAGGAGAAGAGAGAAGAGAAGAGAAGAGAAGAGAAGAGAAGAGAAGAGAAGAGAAGAGAAGAGAAGAGAAGAGAAGAGAAGAGAAGAGAAGAGAAGAGAAGAGACAGAGACATGAACAAACACACACAATCTATTGGAAGACTTTTTTTGATTGTATGCTTAGTTTAGGTATGATTACTTGGTATGGGTTCACTCCTGGGGAGTAGTGGTTCTCACATTAAATAGTGATTGATTGCCTATAGAAATATTAGGGGTATGGAATTGTAATACATTCCCTCATTCACATTGGCATGTCAACTAGTGTTGCTATTGTTCAGGTCGTGTTTAGACAAACATATTGTTAAGTGCAACTTCCCTATAGTATGAAGAAGACAAAAATCACAGAGCATATATTCAGGAATTCTGGCTGTTGTAGTATTTCCAATCGCTTGCACATAAGGTTTCTGAGCCTTAGCCTCATAAGCTGTGTGTTCTTAGGATTCTCTCTCTCCATGGAATGTCTGGCTGTGAGTCTCTGTATATGTTCCCAGGTACTTTGGGAGAAAGCCTCTTTGATGATGACTAGATAAGGCACTGACCTGTGAGTATAGCAGAATATCATTAAGAGTCATTTTATTGAATATATATATTATATTTTATTGAATATATATATATATATGGCTAGTAGTATTGATTTTATTCTAGGTCTCTGGGCTATTTAGTTTCTGGTTCTTGGTTACCTAAGCAGTGTTAGGCATAGGGCATAGGTTCCTTCTCAGGGATTTAGCCCCTTAAGGGTTTTTCTAACACTCCCAGTGTATTTAACCTTCCTAATTAGTCTGAGGCAGTGGTTCTCAACCTGTATGTTGTGCTCCCTTTGGGTCCTTTTCACAGGGGTCACCTAAGATGATCAGAGAACATAAATATTTACTCTACAATTCACAACAGTAGCAAACTTTTCCATGAAGTAGCAAGGACAGTAATTTTAGAGTTGAGGTCATCACAACATGAGCAACTGTATTAAAGGATCCCAGCATTAGTAAGAGTAACCACTGGCCTAAGAGTTTATCAACCTTTTTGATTTTTCTAAAAAACAAAACAAAACAAAAAACCCTCTTAGGTCAATTTGATTGTTTATGATTTTTATTTTATTCTACTTCACTGATTTCAGCCCTGAATTTGAATACTTTTTTTTTTCTTTTTTGATATTTCTTCGTGTTGTTCCAGAGCTTTCAGTGTGTAGCTAAGTTGCTACTGTGAGATATCTCCAACTTTTTATGTAGTCACATAGGGATAGGAAATGGCCTCTTTGAGCTTAACTTCATTGTGTCCTCTAGGTTCCAGTTTGCTGTATTTTCATTTGTGTTTGTATGCAAATTCTAAATTTTTCCTTGATTTCTGTTGTAATGCATTTTTATTAAGTAGTGAGTTATTTTTTGGTAGGCAAATAGAGGCATGAGTTTATATTTAAATCTGCTTTTAATGTCTCCCCAAGGATTTCTTGTGTTAAGTTTTCATTTTCATCCATTTCCAGGCACTATTAAAATCGACCACATAGTTGGGTACAAGGCAAGCCTCAACAGATACAAGAAGATTGAAATAATCCCATGTTTCATATCAGGCCACTATGGTCTAAAACTAGACCTCAAAAATAACAGAAATACCAAAAAGCCTGTCCATGCATGGGAACTGAACAACTCTCTACTCAATGACAGCTGGGTCAGGAAAGAAATAAAGAAATAAATTAAAGACTTCCTAGAATTCAATGAAAATGATGGCACAACTTACTCTGACTTATGGGACACAATGAAAGCAGTGCTAAGAGGAAAGTTCCTATCACTAAGTGTCTTCATAAGGAAAATTAATTTTGAGACCTCTCATACAAACAACTTAACGGCATACCTTAAAGCACTAGAAAAATAAAATAAAATAAAATAATAAAGAAACAGACATACACAAGAGGAGTAGATGGCTGGAAATAATCAAACTCAGAGCTGAAATCAATAAACTAGAAACAAAACAATTCAAAGAATCAACAAAACCAAGAGTTGGTTCTTTGAGAAAATGAACAAGACAAATGAACCCTTAGCCAAACTAACTAAAAGACAGAGATATACTATTATTTAATCTGTGTGAGTTTCCGAGTCTACTAGAGATTTGTTTGCTGTTAATTTTAACCTTATTTTTTTTTTTTGTTTTGCTCAGGAAAGATACATGGATTTATTTATTTTTTTCTAAACCTAGTAGATTTTGTTTTGCATCCCAATGTATTCCATTTAGAGAAGTTTCTATAGGTCGCTGAATGGAGCATATTTTCTTTTGTGCTTGGTTGGAATGTTCTGTAGTTGTATATTTGTTTATATATGAATATATAAACATATATGTTTATATGTTTTATATTTGTTTATATATATTCTCTCTCCCAGTATTGCAATTTTCTGTTATTGGTTTGTATTTAATGTGTCTTCAAATACATTGGCAAACTTTCTTTAAAAAGTAGATGCACTATTCTTTGGTTCATGAATAGGTAAGTTTGTAATATCTTCCTGGCTTCTTTGTCTTTTGGTTAAAGTCCTGTGCTGGTACCATGTCATTTCCTACTTGATCTTTTCAAACTGTTAATGTATGCTTTTTCCTTTTTTATTTTGGATTTCCATTTTTGAATTATTATTATTATTTACAATTTATTCTCTTAGTATCCCAGTTGTAGCCCCCTACCTGATCTCCTCCTGGTCCCACACTCCCTGCTTTTTTCCCCATATCCCTCTTCCCTAGTCCACTGATAGGGGAAGTCCTTCTCCCCTACTATCTGACCATAGCCTATCAATCTCCACCAGGTCTGCCTAGATCATCTTCCTCGGTGGGCTGGCTAGGTTCACCCCTCCATGGGTAAATGATCAAACAGCAGGCAACTGAGTTTATGTCAGAGATTGCCCGTGCTCTGCTTACTACTGAACCCACATGGAGACTCAGCTGCCTACGGGCTACATCTGAGCAGGGGTTCTAGGTCCTCTCCATGCATATTCCTTAGATCATCAGTCTCTGCAGAACCCCTGGTCCCAGCATTTTTTGGCTTTGTGGGTCTCCTTGTAGAGCTTCTATCCTCTCTGGGTCTTTCTATCTCATCCCCCTTGTTCCTTAAGATTTCCTGTGCACTGACCAAAGTTTGGCTGTATGGATTTCTGCCTTCTCTTATGAATTAATGTTTCATTCACCCCTTCTTATTTTCAGAACTAGAGCAAAGATTTTTTTTCTCTTCTACTTTTGTGTATTTACTTTTTATCCCTTGGAGTAACTAGGGAGAATTTGTGAAATATCTTATATTTATGACAATCTATGATTTTGTGCTTTTAATACCATAGTTCTTTTCGGGTTTTGTCACCTATTGGTAAATTTGGTGGTTTTATTTTCTCATTTAACTATTTTGCTATTTGCATTAATAAAATATTCTGATATTTAGTGTATGATTACCATTTCCAGGAAAAATCAGATTTTCATATGCATTCACATTCCAATTAAGATTCCCTTCATTAAAAGTTCTCTTTTAGTATTCAACTGAAGATAAATTGGAGTCCTAATACAGTTCTTCAGCTTTTCTTTTGTTGTAATGTCTTTATCTCTCTCTTATTTCTAAATAATTGCATAGAGAATTATGCATTTTCAGGTAAAAATTTGCTTTCTTGGCATTGTGGATATACTACTCTACAGTTCTATCAGATATAAGATTTTGCTAAAAAAAACAAAACAAAACAAACAAACAAATAAACAAAAAAAACCCTGCTGATAGCTCCACTAATGTTTCCTTGTATTTAATATGTCCTTTTTTTGGGGGGGGGCTGTAGGGCATTTTCTTTTTTTCCCCCCTTTTTATTAATTTTTCATCAATTATACTTTATTCACTCTGCATCCCCCAATAAGCCCCTCCCTCCTCCCCTCTCAACCCCACCCTTCCTCCTCCCTCTGCATGCATGCCACTCCCCAAGTCCACTGATAGGGGGGGTTCTCCTCTCCTTTCCGATCTTAGTCTATTAGTTCACATCAAAAGTGGCTGCATTGTCCTCTACTATGGCCTTTTTTTCATAGAGTTTTGTTCACATTTTCCCTTTGAATGACAATTTTTTTTAAGTGGGCTATTGAAGCTTTTACTGGCATTTTTAACCTTAAGTCATTTGTGTATTCAATGATAATTCTATTTTTAAGTGACTTCTTTATGAACAACACATTGTCTTTCTGTTGGTATCCTTTTCATTTATTGTTAGTGTTCATCTGCTCATTTCCTGGCTAAGAACATTCTGTATTGTTGCATAAAATATTTATTCTGAATAATCTGTTAAGTGTTTTACACACACATATACACGTAGACATGCGTGCATACACACACAGTCTGTAGGCTAGTTACTGGAAAACATGCTACATTCCTCTTGTCATTGCATGCTTCTTAGCTCGATATCTTCTTTGAAGTGTTTTATTTAAACCTTCTGTTTAAAGAATCAGTTAGGTCTTTTATCCTTTACTAAACATCGTTTGGAAGAAATACATTTTCAGTCACTAGGCTAGAAATTCTATAACTTCTGCAAACATTTTTCAAAGATAATACTATTTCATCTCTATGGTTCACTGTTGGAAGCATAATTTTTTATGTACATGCCTTCCTTTGATTTTTTTTTATGTTGTCAGTATTCTAAAAATACCTAGTTTGTTTTCCACAAGGCAGTACCCTAGAATGATTAGGTTTGCTTGCCTTATTCCAATTCCATAGAGTAAAGTTGGACTGAGTGACCATGTTCAGGAACCCTTTCCAAATGCCTGAAGTGCCATCTCAAAAGTAGTAACACAGAGATAGAGGAGGTACTTATACCATTGAGGATGTCCGTAATTTATCAGGGGACAATCCACTAATAAAGACACGTATGTATTTTATAGACAGACCTCCTAATTTTGTCTGCAAAGAAATTAAGAGGTGAGCTGGCTCTTTATTTTCTTTTTTAATTAAATTTTTATTTTTATATTAATTACAGTTTATTTACTTTGTATCCCAGTATTTGTAGCCTCCTCCTTCATTCCCTCCCAACCTCACCCTCCCTCATCTCCTCCCTGTCCTTCTCTAAGTCCACTGATAGAGGAAGTCCTCCTCTCCTTCCATCTGTCCCTAGCTTATCAGGTTTCACCAGGACTGGCTGCAATGTCCTTCTCTGTGGCCTAGCTAGGCTGCTCCTCCCACAGGGGATGGGAAGGTCAAAGAGCTAGCCACTGAGTTCATGTCAGAGACTGTCCCTGTTCCCCTATTAGGGCACCCACTTGGATACTGAGCTACCATGGACTACGACCTAGGTTCTAGGTTATATCCATGCATGGTCCTTGGTTGGAGAATCAGTCTCAGACAAGCCCCTGAGCCCAGATATATTTAGACCTTATGGAGCTCCTATCCTCTTCTGGTCTTACTAACTCCCTCTTCTTTTGTATGATTCCTGCACTTTGCCCAGAGTTTGGCGATGAGTCTCAGCATCTGCTTTAATAAATGCTAGGTAGAGTCTTCAGAGGCCCTCTCTGGTAGGCTCCTGTCCTGCTTCCAAGATGGCGGCTACAAGCATGCACTGTATCTGAGGGGCAGAGGATTTACTCAGTTTCAAACCATGACTTCTGTGTATTCTTGCCTCACTGACTTTCTTCTGTGGTTGTTGATATTCTCTGTGTTCTGTGTGAGTGTAGAAGGATAAGTCCTATGAACAGTACATTGCAAACTAAGAAAACATGAAAATCATCATTTTGTGTATTTTTCTTTTTTCCTTTTTTTTTTTATAACTGAGGGAATCATATGTCAGAGAGTTCCCTTTAGGATGCATTGGGTGATAGGAGAGGCAGGGATGATGCAGCTTTATAGTTTTCATTGTTAATGCATCATATTCCATTATGCCCTGCTTGCTGCATTGATTGCCCTGAACTTGTTCACTGCATCCGTTGTAATTGAACTATGCCACAAAGCTAAGAACATCAGTCAGTCATCACTTTACTTCATTCCATTACAGATACAAAGAGAAAACTCCAATTTTTCTATCTTTCTTGACTCTCTTTTATTTGATGTAAATATTCTTATTGAAAAACTTAGTTAAAGAAGTTAAACAGAAGACTTGGTATTTAAGAATCTGTTTCCAGGTTCTGGCTATTACAAATAAAGCTGCTATAAACATGGTTGAGCAAGTATCCCTTTTGTGTACTTGAGAATAGTTTGGGTATATACCTAGCAGTGGTATAGCTGGGTCTTGAGGAAACACTATTCCTAATTGTCTGAGAAAGCGCCAGATAGATTTCCAGAATGGTTGTACAAGTTTACATTCCCACCAGCAGTGGAAAAGGGTTCCCCTTTCTCCACAACCTCTTCAGCATGTGTTGTCACTTGAGTTTGTCATCTTGGCCATTCTGATGGGTGTAAGGTGATATCTCAGGGTTGTTTTGATTTGCATTTCCCTGATGGCTAATGAGGTTGAACATTTCTTTAAGTGTTTCTCTGCCATTCGATATTCCTCTGTCGAGAATTCTCTGTTTAGCTCTGTTCCCCATTTTTTTCATTGGATTACTTGGTTTGCTGCTTTTCGGCTTATTTAGTTCTTTGTATATACTGGATATTAGTCCTCTGTCAGATAAAGGGTTAGTGAAAATTCTTTCCCAATCTGTAGGCAGTCGTTTTGTTTTGATGACAGTGTCCTTTGTGTCCTAGTGTCCTACAGAAGATTTTCAGTTTCATGAGGTCCAATTTATTGATTGTTGCTCTTAGAGCCTGTGCTGTTGGTGTTCTGTTCAGGAAGTTGTCTCCTGTGCCAATGAGTTCTAGGCTGTTCCCCACTTTTTCTTCTAACAGATTTAGAGTATCTGGTTTTATGTTGAGGTCTTTGATCCACTTGGACTTTAGTTTTGTGCAGGGTGATAAATATGGATCTATTTTCAATGGAGGAATGGGTACAGAAATTGTGGTATTTTTACACAATGGAATACTACTCAGCAATCAAAAAGGAGGAAATCATGAAATTCGCAGGCAAATGGTAGGATATAGAAAAGATCATTCTGAGTAAAATATCCCAGAAGGAGAAAGACAAACGCGGTATATACTCACTTATATAGACCTATAAGATATGATAAACATAATGAAATCTATACACCTAAAAAAGATAATCAAGAGAGCAGACATAGGGTAAGATGATCAATCCTCATTTAGAAAGACAGATGGGATGTGCATTGAACGTATGACAGGAGTCTACTGAGCGCATCTGAAAGACTCTAACTAGCAGTGTTTTCAAAGCAGATACAAAGACTCATGACAAACCTTCGGCGGAGTACAGGGAATCGTATGAAAGAAGGGGTGTTAGTATGATGGGACAAGGATAGGGCTCCACAGGACCAAATATATCTGGGCACGGGGACTTTTCTAAGCCTGACTTTCAACCAAGGACCATATATGGATATAATCTAGAACCTCTGCTCAGATGTAGCCTGTAGTAGCTCAGTAACCAAACTGGTTTCCCATAGTGAGGGGAACAAGGACTATTTCTAACAGGAACTCAATGACTGGCTCTTTGACCTCCCCACCCCCGAAGGGAGGAGCAGTCCTGTTAGGCCACAGAGGAGGGCTTTGCAGCCAGTCCTGAAGATACCTGATAAAACAGGATCAGATGAATGGGGAGGAGGTCCCCCCCATCAGTGGACTTGGAAAGGAGCAGGGTGGAGATGAGGGAGGGAGGGTGGGATTGGGAGGGAATGAAGGAGCAGGATACGGCTGGAATACAGAGCTAATAAAATGTAACTGATAAGAAAAAAATAAAATAATAAAATAAAAAAGAATCTGTTGCTCTTGAAAAGGGCCAGAGTCTCTTCCTTCCTCTGGCCTCCAAAGATACCAGACTTACAAGTGGTACACAGATACACAGGCAAGCAAAACGTTTACACGCATAAAGTAAACTAAAAATCTTCTTGAGATATTACTGGTTAATGAAATAATATGTAGCACATGTGTAAAATTCACTTTTTAAAATGAAAACTTTAATTTATATCTATTTCACTAACTGATTTATGTAAAATTATGATACAATGGATGCATACAGTAAATAGAACATGAGTCACTGTATAGGAATAAATTATTCCTATCTCTTAACTCTCTCTACCTTTTTATTATTTGCTTTTCTTATTTAAATTTCCTATGGGCTAGAGCTTTTCCCACTCAGGAAACTAATTTGGGAACTATATGACACCACATTTTTATACAATTATTATGTCTACTAAAAATAAATATAATCCACTCCTTTCAAGTCTCAAATACCACTGTGGAAAAGAGAGTGGAGAGTGTTCTAGCTAATGTTATGTCAACATGAAATATGTTAGAGTCATTTTCGAAGAGGGAACAATTAAGACAACATTCTACCAGACTGGGCTTCTTCAAAGATGTTTGATGTGGGAGGGCTCTACTCATTGTTACTGATGACATCCCTGAGATCATAGTTCTAGGTGCTACAAGAAGACAGATAGAGCCAGCCATGAAAAACAAACTAGCAAGCAACACTCCTCCATAGCTGTTCCATTCCTGCCTCTAGGTTCCTTTTTTTTTTTTCTGGCTCTTTTATTTTTTTTAAATTTTTTATTTAACTTTTATTACACTTTATTCATTTTGTATCTCCCCATAAGCCCCTCCCTCCTCTCCTCCCGGTCCCACCCTCCCCCCCCTTTCTGCATGTATGCCCCTCCCCAAGTCCACTGATAGGGGAGGTCCTCCTCTCCTTCTTTCTGATCTTAGTCTATCAGTTCTCATCAGATGTGGCTGCATTGTCAGGGTTCTAGGTTGTCTCCATGAATAGTCCTTGGTTGGAGTATGAGTCTCTGGGAAGTTCCCTGTGTTCAAATTTTCTCTAGGTTCTTGCCTTAAGTTCTTGCTCTGACTTCCCTCAGTGATGCAGTATAATCACAGAGCTATAATGCAAAACTCTTTTCTGCCCAGATCACTTTTGGTCAAAATGCTTTATCATAGCAATGCAGGCCTCAACTAACTCAGAAAGTATATGACACAGAAGTGGAAGATGGCAGCCAGGAAAGGGTGTCTTCTGGACACAGCAGGGTAGTTCCACATATGAACTTACATTAGTTGCAATATCATGCACAAAAACTGCAAAATCCCAGTTCAGTTTAAATCCCAACATGAAGGGCTGGGTGTTAATTCCTAACTCTAGATGTGGAGCTAATAGCACTTCTTAGCTACTGATGTAAAGAACTATCCAAGAACTATAAAGAGCAGAAGATCTAAACCTAAAAGAATGAATATTTTGGTTAAACCAATACAGGTTATTCTATAAATGGTTACATGTGATATGTTTCATTATCATTACTATATATTCATGTGTTCATTTAAACATCACATACATTCATTACAGGATGTTAGAGTTTCAGAGAAAACAGTTGTAATTGAGAAAAAAATATGTCATAAAATGGCAATTGGCAGATTTTTAAAACTATTGTTTGAATTAAGATGTGTTAAATTACATAAAATAGCAGGACTAGCCAGTCACAGTGGTACACGCCTTTAATTCTAGCAATTAAGAGGCAGAGGCACAGGCAGATGAATCTTGCTCCAGGCCAGCCTGGTCCACATAGCAAGAGGTAATAGAAGAACCATGACTCAAAAGCAACAAGCCATCAAACACAAACAAGAAAAAGGGGGAGAAATGACAAATAAATTTAGTCCATTTAGTATGGCTCCTATGCATATGTGTCTAGGGCTGACCTCATAAGATTGGATAAAGTATCCAGCTATTGTTCCTGGAGCATACTTGATTCCTCCTCTTACAGAAGCCCTGCCTTCCTTGGGGTTGGGGTCTGAGATTTCCTTCCTCCATTATTGGATGCCAACTATTGCTGCATTGTGCAAGTCTTCTATACACAACAATATTTTTTGAGATTTTTGCTTATTAAGTTTCTAAGTAATATATAAAAATCAATATATCATAAAGAGATGTCCTAATCCTTAAACAGTATTTTTGCACCCTCTTTGGTGATATTCCCTGTGTAGGAGTTGTATTGTAGCTATATTATTCAGGGCTGTGCTTCACATGGTCATTTGTTCTCTGAATTTTATCCATTTATGAATTTTTGTAACGATTGCTGCCTGCTGCAGAACAAAGCTTCTTTGATGAGAGGTAAGAACTATATTTATTTCTGCATATAAAAATGTGTATTTAGATGCAGTTAGAAATTGTACTGTTTAAGGAAAGGGAAAATAGTAGTTCTTCCTCTGAATTCTGTGGATAAGGGGCTATCTTTAGAGTAGCAACCATGAATTACCTCCTGTTGGCCTGGAGTCCATTTTGATGGCTGTTGGTTACCTCTATGATTTAAGAGCTACTTTTGCACCTTGACCAATAGCTTTTTTCCTGGTCTTTCTTGTGCTTCAGAGGCATTTCAGCTTGGAAGAACTTCTCTCTCTTGACAACTTGCAAAGTCCCTTTCAGTACCATATCAGTTTGTAGTACCAATTAAAGGTTGTGGGGTGGATTAATACATTAATTCTTATACTTATTTCTTGATTTCAATAAACCAAACTCAACATAATATTTAGTGAACCTAATGGTGGTTGAGCATTTTTTGTTCCATAGGCATGGTAGAAGGCATTGTTGTAGGAAACATTCAGATATTCAGAGCTTAAATAATTCAAAGTCCATACACAAAATTCTAAGTTTATTTGATCCAACAGACATGTATTTTTATTAGATAAATAATTAAATATAAAAAAGAAACTTCAAAGAGAAAATAATTAGTGACTGGTCAAGTGTCTGCAGTAAAATATTCAAGGCTTAAGAAGTATCCTAAAGAATACTAAAGTACTTAAGAAAATATGATTTAATAGTCTGTAAAGCAAAAAGTAATGAGTCTAAGAAAATTTATAGCTTTTGTAAAAAATTAAATGTCATCATTAATTGGTTAGGTTATAAAAATTAATGTGAAATATAGTAACACAAGAATAAAGTTTTAAATTACATGAATATTAAATTTTTTAAAATCCAATAAAAAAACCTCATGGTTCATTTCCAAGATAAAATCAAATAGGTATGCTTTTTTTTTCTGTGAAATATTTCATTTACAATGTCAATATCATATATGTTGCTATTTCTTTTTCTAAATTTTTTCTTAATTATTATTATTATTATTATTGTTTATTACATTTTATTCACTTTGTATCCAGGCTGTAGCCCCCTCCCTCATCTCTGCCCAGTCCCACCGTCACTCCCTCTCCCCCCTCATATGTCCCTCCGCCCAGTGCACTGATAGGAGAGGTCCTCCACCCCTACCATCTGACACCTATCAGGTCTCATCAGGACTGTCTGGATCCTCTTTCTCTGTTGCCTAGTTAAGCCACCTGGTCAGGGGGAGGTGATCAAAGAGCAGACAACCAAGTTCATGTCACAGACAGCCCTTGCTCTTCTTACTAGGGCACCCACGTAGAGACTGAGCTGCCCAAGGGCTACATCAGTGCAGGCATTCTAGGTTATCTCAATGCATATTCCTTGGTTGGGGTATCAGTCTCAGAAAAGACACCTAGGCCCTTATATTTGGTTCTGTTGCTCTTTTTGTGGAGCTCCTGTCCTCTCCAGGTCTTTCTATCTCCCTTTTCTTTCATAAGATTCCCTGCACTCTGCCCAAAGTTTGGCTATGAATCTCAGGATCTGCTTTGATACCTTATTGGCTAGCGTCTTTCAGAGGTCCTCTGTGGTAAGTTCCTGTTCTATTCCCTGTTTTTTTGTTTGTTTGTTTGTTTTTGTTTTCTCTTTTGACATCTATCCAGTTTGCCTTTCTGAATGAGCATCTTACCCAGGCTCCTCCTTCTGGCTTAGTTTCTTTAGTATCCTAAAGAATACTAAAGTACTTAAGATACTTTAGGTGTACAGATTTTAGTATGTTTATCCTGTTTTATATGTCTAATATCCACTTATAAGTGAGCATATACCATGAGTGTCTTTCTGCTTCTGAGATACCTCACTCAGGCTGAGCTTTTCTCGTTCCCACCATTTGCCAGCAAATGTCATGATTTCCTTGTTTTTAATTGCTGTGTAGTATTACAGAGTGCAAATGTACCACACTGAGCTGCCCACGGGCTACATCTAAGCACGGTATATAGGTCTTCTCTATGTATGGTCCTTGGTAGAGTCATCAGTTGATTCATCAGTTGATTCATTCAGGACCTCCTGAGCCCATATTTTTTGGTTCTGTTGGTCTTCTTTGGAACTTAAAGATCTTACTTTAGAGAAGAATTTCTTGATGCAAATTTCCGCATGTCAATTATTTTCCATATAAACATGGTTTTCATAGGATCAACTATTATGCTTCAGAAAGAATTTTTTTTTAATTTAGAGCCAAAATAACTATACATTACTTAATTGTCAAAGATAAAATATATCTACTTTTCTACAAAACTAAAATAAGTGGACATGTTTAACTTATAGTATAAATCATAAAATTGAAATGAATAGATTAGTTTAAATATAACTGATTATTATTTATTTCAATAATTTGGGGGCCTCAGTTTATTTGTGATGTGCGAATAATTTATACATGAGTATATTAATATAAAATATACATGTATGTAGCAGAATGCAATTAATAAATTCATGGATTACAAAATGGAGTCTTTATTTATTCCTCAATATTCTAAACAAGAAACATTTTGTAATTTTACTTAAAGCAGATGCTGAGAATTCTAGGATGAAAAAATATCTGTCTTTCTTCCTTGAGGGAAAGGCCATTAGAAAGCACATTTAACTGTATATTTCTGCCACAGGATATGTCAGAATAAGAGAAAAAGAGGCGCCAATTTTATCTGAGATGTTTACACTCTTCTGTCAATGTTGTAAGAGATTATTTTCATCTTAATCTATACAGTGCTTAATTTTCAAATCCTGTTAAAAAGAATATCTTTTCTTAATTAGTTTAGGAGTTATGGTAGATTATCCACTGAAAGATTAATGGCATGCTTTCTAGTGAAGTATTGTAACCCATAAGTTTAAAGTTGGACCAGATGCATTTTAGCCCCGAAAACTCATTAGCCATCTGACCCAGTTGCACATATGGCAACAAAGTGAAGAATGTATGCAGTCAAACACACACAAACACTTCATCATCACAAGGCAACTTCGTCTTAAAAGATGCCGGTAATCTTTCTAATGTGATAACTACAAATGTCACAGGAGGAGAGGTTTCAAACAGTAAACATGTAAATGCATGCTGGTGGGCGAAAATGAAGATGTGGTCTCTAGTCTCCTTCTTCTGTAAAATTCAACATCCATCACTCTGAATCTCAAATTAAAAAAAAAAAACTTTTGGCTAAAAGGACAAAAATCTTATTTTAAGAGAATATTTTCTCTGCTGGTGAGATCAGCTGTAATTATTTTATTATTTATTTTTCTTCACAATTTATTCATTACATATCCCAATTGAAGCCCCCTTCTTCATCTCTCCCATTCTCACCTACCCTCCCTCCCCTCATTCCCTACCCCTACTCAACCAAAAGGGATCCCCTACTCCACTATTGCCATATGCCCATAGCTTGTTAAATCTCATTAGAAGTGCTCAGATTCTCTTCCTCCATGGCCTGGCAAGGCTGCATTTTATCCTAAAGTGTTTAGTGACCTCAGAGTCTTGTTCTGAGTTGTTTTGAGAAGACTGCTCTTCTTTTCATCAGGAAGGTCTCAGAGTTTAAGTATACTTCATATCCCCTTCTCAACTGCTGCTTCTATCAAAGCGCCATCACTTTCAAAATAAGCAATGTGTGCAATGATTCCCCAAGGAAAAGATGTCTCCCGACTTTAACAACCTGAAACAGGCGCTAGGCTTCACGCGGGAGCGTTAGACAGTTGCGTGTGTGCACCTGGAATGTGGTAGAGCATGTTTGACACTGTGGACCATGCTTACATGTGTGCATGGTGGTGCTGGAAGCACAGGTGGAGCACTTGCTTAGAAGGCACAGGACTGGTCTGCAGAACCACACCCCTCCCAAGAAAAAGAACAAGTAAAGACACATAGTGTTTTTAGAGGGGCTATCTATGCTGTGCAGACTTTAAATAATTCAAAGATCAACATAATTTTAAGTTTACTTTTTTTTGGACACAAATATTCATGTTAAATATATTAAAGGAATTACAAGAGAAAATAATTTAGTGAAGTAAGAATCCAAGAAAAGTTGATAATTTTTGATTTTATATTTTAGTTTAAAGTACTTTACTGTAAATATTCTGCTCAAAACAATTGGATATTTGGTGTTATTTGTGGTTTTAAATTTACTTTTCAGATAAAAAATCAGTGTCTTGGGTAGAACCATTTGTAAAATAAATATTAATGTTAACTGTGTTATTTAATTTATTTAAAACCAATGTGACTTAAGACATTGATGTTACCATTAATGCTGATAATGTTCACATCATTAAAGCAAGATAATTTTTTTATATTTCTTAGAACACTATGAATCATTATTGCAATGGTATTGATGAGTACAGACTCACAGTTGAGAATGAGAGACATAGAAAGTTTTTGTGGTAACCTCTTCCACCAGCCCCCACAGCCTCCACCACAAAAAAAAAAAAAAAAAATAGCCTAGACAGGAAGCCATTAAAGAAAATCCTTTCTTTTTCAGGTTTTTATCAATTTATATTTTATTAATTATAATTTATTCTTTTTTGTATCCCAACTGTAGCCCCTTCCCTCATCCCCTCCCAATCCCACTTTCCTTTCCCTCACTCATCTCCTCCCATGCCCCTCCCCCAGTCCACTGATAGGGGAAGTCCTCCTCCCATTCGGTTGCATTTCTTCCTCTGTGGCCTGGTAAGGCTGTTTCCCCCTCAGGGGGAGGTTATCAAAGAGCAGGCAAATCAGTTCAAGTCAGACACACCTCCTGTTCCCCTTACTAGGGTATCTTCTTGGATACTGAGCTGCCATGGGCTACATCTGTGCAGGGGTTCTAGGTTATCTCCATGCATGGTCCTTGTTTGGAGTATCAGTCTCAGAAAAGACCCCTGGGCCCATATTTTTTTATTCTGTTGTTCTTCTTATGGAGCTCTTGTCTCCTCCAGGTCTTTCTATCTCCCTCTTCTTTCATAAGATTCCCTGCACTCTGCCCAAAATTTGGCTATGGAATATCAGCATCTGCTTTGATACCCTGCAGAGTAGAGTCTTTCAGAGGCCCTCTGTGGTAGGCTCCAGTTCTGTTCTCTGTTTTCTCGCTCTTCAAAAGTCTATCCCATTTACCTTTCTGCATGAGGATTGATCATCTTACCCAGGGTCCTCCTTCTTGCTTAGCTTCTTTAAGTGTACAGATTTTAGTATGTTTATCCTATTTTATATGTCCAATATCGTTTATAAGTGAGCATATACCATGTGTTTCTTTCTGCTTCAGGGATACCTCACTCAGGATAATCTTTCAAGTGATCCAATTAAAAAATGTGGTACAGAGCTAAACAGATAATTCTCAATGGAAGAATATCGAATGGCAGAGAAACACTTAAAGGAATGTTCAATGGCCTTAGTCATCAGAAATGCAAATCAAAACAACCCTGAGATTTCAACTTGCACCCATAAGAATGGCTCAGATCAAAAACTCAAGTGAGAACACATGTTGGAGAGGAAGTAGAGAAAGTGGAACCTTCCTCCATTGCTGGTGGGAATGTAAACTTGTACAACCACTTTGGAAATCAATCTGGCTCTTTCTCAAACAATTAGAAATATTGCTTCCTCAAGATTCTCTCTTAAGCATATACCCAAAATACACTCATGTATAAAACAAGGACATTTGCTCAATCATGTTCATAGCAGCTTTATTTGTAATAGCAAGAATCTGGAAACAACCCAGATGTCCCTGAATGGAGGAATGAATACAGAAATTGCAGTACATTTACACAATGGAATATTACTCAGCTATTAAAAACACGGAAATCATGACATTTGCAGGCAAATGGTGAAAACTAGAAAATATTAAAGAGAACTCTTAAAAATAGTGATAGGGATGCTGAGATGTAGCTCCTCACAGTTGATGGCTTCTGGTAGGCAATTGGGGAAAGAACAAGTTTTCTTTAAGGCACTGGCCTCTGGGAGTGTGACCATACTGCAGTGAGTATGTAGACAATACACATTGGAGTTACTATACTTCCTTTATTTCTTTCTTTGTTTTTTTTTCTTTTCTTTCTTTCTTTTTTTTTTTTTTTTTTTTTTTGGTGTCAGGGAGCACAAGGGCAGGCTTTTGGAGCTGGGATGACTGGGCAGTGCATGTGATCAGGTTGTTTTGTGTGAAATTCCCTGTAGAGTAATTTTATTCCACAACACGGCTTCTCTTTTCACATTGAAACACCTTCTAGGTCTATGTGACCTGGCTGGAATATATACCCCTTAGCTCACACCTTTGTTTCAATCCCAAACATTGACAGTAAAGTTCTCTAGCAGAAGGACACACCCACATTTGAAAGTGACATCTAATTGGGAAGCAGACAAAGTGACAAATCAGAGAAAGATTTGCCAGAATAAGATATACCCAATTGAGTACAGAGTGGAGAGGTGACTCAAGAAAGAACAGCACAGAGGGACAGAGAGAAAGAAGCAGTTTTACAGATACAAGTTCTAGAGAGAAGTAACTAGACAAAGGTGAATGTAGATGAGCTGTAGAATAAGGAGCCAGAAGATTAACACCGATTGCTAGAGTTAGTTTGAGGGCAAGCGGAGCAATTCACTCAGAAGCTGAGAGAAGCCAGATGAAATCAACAAGCTTGGAGAGGAGTTTGAACCAGAACAGCTGCGTTGAACCAGCCATCCAGAGTTCAGAAAGAGCTAGAAAGGGTGACCTTATTCAGCCGTAAGTCTCAGAGGCTGAGAGCATTCTAGGCCTATATTAGACTGTGAGGCTAGAAGATTCCAGGAAGAGGTCTAGGTTAGGAGATGGAAGCAAGCCTCTGATATAACACATAATTACATGTGGTTAATTAAGTTATATTTACAGCTCTCAAATTATCAATAGCAATACAATGTTTAAAAATATTACAAAGGTAAAAAGAAGTGAGGGTGAAATGATTGTCTTGTTCTAAGCAGATAGTTTCATGTGCTCAAAGGTACAGATGAGCTTTAATAATGGTCAGGAGCTGATGAAAACAAAAAGCTACTTTTGCTCTGTAAGTCTGAATAAAAAAATACTGCTTTTTGTTTTACTTTAGAAATGTAATGAATAGAACTTATGATAATCACTAAATTTCTTATTATAAACACAAAATTGCTTAAATGCTTTTAATAAAAACCTGAGATATTTTCTTTTTCTATGTGTATTTTTAGGGTAGGAATTGTTTAGTTGCTTGTTATGAATGTTTATTCTTGTACAACATCTGAAAAGAGTGAAGAAATTCATTGAAATAAAATGAATGACAGAAAAGAATATAGCATAGAATACAAAAGAAAATTCATAAACTTTTATGGTTTAAATATAACTTACCAGTTTTTATATAAATTCATTTCTACTATTTTTCTCTCCTTATAAAGAGAATAATAAAGGTTGAAGATTACCAAATATTCACCGAATGCAAGAATTATAGAGCAAGTATTACATAATGCATGTGCGTAGTATCATTTAATTAAATAATTATTTACATATTTGAAGCTAGTCTTTTTTTGGGGGGAGATAAGCTAGTCTTATATGCACAATACACACATTATACAAATGGTTCATGTCACAGAAAAAAAGTCTTGGTCATATTGTGAATAAAATTCTTGTCTTAATTATTTCTTTTATTTCTTGAGATCTTACTATAATTTCATTATGTCCCCCTTCTTTTTACTCACTTCAAAGCTTCTCATATGCATATTTTCCTTTCCTAGTTTTCAAATTCATGGCCTCTTTTTTTATTAATTGTTGTTTTACACACACAGACACACACACACACACACACAGAGACAAACATTTGAATAGATTGCTATAGAGATAGATTAGTTACAGACATATAGATATGGTGATAGAGAGACAGAAATAGAGGTAGAGATAGAGGTAGAGATATAACATATAACCTGCTAAGTCTGTATAAATCTGTCTGTGTGTCTATTTTCACTTGGTACAAAATAAGTTAAAAGCTCAAGTCACTTTGCAGGTTTAACCATTTCTTTAATTTCATTTCTGTAGCTACAACAAGTTACTTGCTAGAAAATAATATGGGAGAAGAAAGTGTGGCCCTGGCTTACAATTCCAGCCTAAAACCCCTTACTTTCAGAAAGTCTGCACAGTCTCCAGCACATCCAGTTTGCTTGGCAGTTGCTTAGTGTTGGGCTACTTTTCTCTACTACAATCATCTGCAAACATGTCAATGGGTTAACATGGAAGAGATAATTCTTCATTAATATTCATCCCAGGTTATTTTTGGTTGAGTTGGTTGATGATAAAAGTAAACAGCACAAATATTTTCTTAATGCTATATGTCTATAATAAAGTAAAATTAATAAATATAATGAAAGATGAAGTAAAATTCGAAGAAAATTAAAGGAAACTATGGAATGGACCAAATTACAGTCACTGTATTCTATATATTTACCTAAGAAATAAAGTTTACCACAGCCATTCTTGAGGTCAGTGTAACCTAATACAAAATTAGTGTTTTAATTTTTAATATTGTTTGTAAAGAGGCAAATTAGTTGCTTAACAAAATTTTTATTAAGAAAAAAGAGGCAAACAGAAGAAAATAACAAAGTTGATAATAAGGAATCAGAAATCACATTTCATTTGCAGAGTCAAATATTCTTTTTTTTTTTCCTTTTAAAAGAAACTTTTATTTTTTAATAGGTGTATTACAGGAAACAAAACACAAGAATCCAAGAGCTAAGTCACCCAGTCACAAGCAGCTCAGCTCAGTGTGTCGTCCTAGATCCTGCAAGAGTACATACACTTAGGTAATTAAGATTGTACAGGAAGTACCATGCTTCCCCCACATCGTCAATGTTAACCAAGTAAAAAAAAAAAAAACCCACGCTACATGAGCATTTTGATAACCAAGAATACACCACGCCATCTCAGTCTGTCAGACAAAATTGTAATCCTGGCTTCCTTGGCTCCAAAAACTTCATAGGCGACAAAAGTGGCAGCAGGCCTTTAGATAGATGCACTGGCGAAGTTACAATTAAACTCTGCATTCCCTCAGTGCTCAGCTTACAAGGAAACAAAGCAACAGACCACACTAAGTTCAGCATTCCTAATTCATCATCAGATCTCCATGTTACCATACGAGGAAGAGGTGTCTCCCATCAATATATCTATTCCTATGGAGCAGCTGGAAGAGCTATGGCAGGGGCTCTCAGGATGCCAGTCTCAACACAGCGCTGCAGCTCTCGCCCTGTGAGGCTCCCTCTGCCCCTCCAGTCAGCCGAGCAACCTGAATTAACTCACACTCTCCAGACATGGCTTAACAATTCTGTGATCAAGAGGAACCTTTTCTGTCAATTCTACCATACTTTTAACCATGTGCTCTCCTTTAGGATACTTACAATAAACACAAGTATTTTACCAGAAATGCACATATTACACTTGTAAGTACACGATAGACTTTGGTAACTTATGGCTTTAGTTCTAGGCTGAGGAAGGTGGAGCTGAGTTCCAGGCCAGCCAGGGCTACGTAGGCTTTGTCTCAAAGCCGTGAGAAAATGTGCAGAATGAACTGGTAGGGTGGCTCAGTAAAGGTGTGTGCCACCAAGCTGGTGACCTGGGTTTGATCTCCAGGATCCACATGATAGTGGCACACATGCGCTCACATGCACTAGCCCATACATGTGCAAAATGTACAACATGGTGAAAATGGAGGCGAACATCACCTTTAAGTAGTTTTGTTATTTCATAAGAAATGGCTACACTTCCTATGTGTGGGGGGTGGGGGGTGGGGGGGGCGGGCTGGGGAGAGAACAGTGCTCAGAAAAAGGCGCAGTTCCTGTTGGCCCACATCGGCTAGCCACTGCTTAGGTTTGCATTTCAGCTAATGTTGCCAGGTATTAGAGGGTAAGTCCCAGGGCCCAAAGGATGTCAGAAGTAGCACAACAATTACTAAATATCCTGCTAGCCTTTTGGGCAGGCTGTCTTCTGGGCCTGGCTTTTGTTAATCTTCTTACCACATCCAGTGGCTATAAGTGAGTGTATACCATGTGTATCTTTCTGTTTCTGGGTTACCTCACTTTTCTTTTCCATCCATTTGTTTGCAAATTTCATTATTTGCTTGTTTTTAATAGCTGGGTAATATTGCATTGTGTAAATTTGCCACAATTTCTATCTCATATTTTTTTTTTGTTCTATATATTTAATGTTTTCATTATTATGTGACAGGAGGCAGGTATAATTGAGGTGATCTATCATTGCTCTTCTCTGTATAGTATACCTTAATGTGAGATCCATAGGTGCTCAACTGGATAAATTATGTCCTTTGGTCTTAGTGGCAGGATTGAATCATCAAACGCAAGACACGTGTACTTAGTGAAGTGGAGAGGATACACAAAGCAACTATTAGAATGTTCTCACTTGTAGAGAAGATTGGCACCAGATCATTAACTAGGATGTTTCCAGAGTTAAAATACGTATGATATGTCTCAATTATTGTTCAGTCTTTATAACAAAAAATTCCAGAACAAATTATTGAAAGTCTGCCTCAAATCATACCAAAAGAGAATCACAGTCCCTGAAGTAATTTCTAGACTTGAGTTAGTTTACAGACCCACAACTACTTGAATAAAAAAAGGGAACCAATCCTAAGTGGACATGGGATCATATCAGAGGTGGACTCAGTTGCCTCCTTGTGGATCACTTTTCCCCAGCTGGGCTGCCTTGTCTGGCTTCAACAGAAGAGGATGTGCTAAGCCCTGATGTGACTTGATGTGCCAGAGTGAGTTTGTAAGAGGGGGAGGGGAGGAAGGAAGAAAAGGGTGGAAGGAGAGGAAGAAGGAGACTGTAATTGGAATGTAAAATTAATAAGTGAATAAATTTTATTTTTAAAGAAGTTTGCCTTATATATCCCATGACCTTTGACTAGGATAACAGTACTTTGAGAACGAGGAGATAATCAGACCTTTCAGGGCCTACTAGAGACTGGCTGTGACTGGTTACTGATTCCAGGCATTCTGAAGCAACATCGTTGCATTCTAGGTAAGGGTCTCATGGTGGCCAGGTGATCAATAGTTTAGCCAAGGTGAAAGTCATGCAGTGTCCTCCCAGCATTCAGCCTGTGTTGATTTACCCAATCTTCGAACACATAATTTGCATATAAATATCCAGAAGTTGGGAGAATCTCCACATTCTTTCTCTGACCTAAAGAGTGGGGGCTAATACGTTTGATAACTATTGGAATATTTCTACTAGGAAATATAGTGAAAACAAGTAAGCAAGCAAGCAAACAAACAAAACCCTACAACCCTAAACTGCCAATATTGCATACCTGGAGAAATGACAGATACTAGTGCTGCCATTAAGGAATTACCAATGCACAGGTTGTGGTTCTTGTCTTAGACCACTTTGGCACTCCTATTTGACATCTACAGAACACAAACGGGTTATAGAGAAGGGCTTTTGATTACAATACACTTATTATATTACTGATTCTGTTTGCAAGTATTGTGCAAATTAACACATCTCCTAGTACCTGGTACATAGACAGTGACTTTGCATATACTTTTCATATCTATTCTTGTTATCTCTGTATTGCTATAGCAAACACCATGACATAAAGAAGGTTAATAGAAAAAATATCTATTCGTTTTGTACTTGCAGGTCACATTGTATAAGTGAGAATATTCAGGGAGGATTTCAAGCAGGAACTCTATCAGAAACCGTGGATATTTCTTGCCAGCTTGTTCATACCAATGCTTAGTAAGCTTTCTTGTACATCCCAGCACAAACTGTGTAGGGAGTGCTGATACCCACAGCAGGCTGTGCCATCATACATCAACTAACAATCAAGACATCACCCATAGACATACTCAGACGACAACTAATGCTTCTCCTCTTAGATGAGTGGAGGCTGTGTCAAGTTGGTAGTTAAAGTTAACCAGGACATTAGCCTTCCATAAAAACCACCAGAGACAATTTGCTTTTGGTTGGCAAAACCAGCTATTATTTAATTAACAGGCTCTTTTTTGTCTTTTCTCCACAAAAAAAAAAAACAAAAAACCCAAAAACAAAAAAACATATATTGGTCTACTTTATTGAAAATATTGGTGAAGTACCAATGTTTCTGGGCTGATTGACAGAATATAAAATATACAGGTGATATAAAATATACTTATTCAAAATTTAAGGGCTTTCTACCCAAGTATAATTTATAGGAGTTTTGTGGTATGGGTATGTAGATATTTACACACTACTTTTAAGATGAAGAATAAATTGTTGCATCTGGACTCTCTTTCTACCAAAGATTAATCACAGCACATGGTAGGCCTATTTATATTTTTGAAGAGAATATGTTTCTTACTTGAGGCCATTACTTTAGTTCATACATCAAATTACTTAGACAAATGCTTATTTTGATTGATTCCAGAGCAGGAGTAAGCTCCGCATCAGGTACAAGATCTTTTGTCTACCACTTTACCATATGGGTTGTGTAATTCAGCAGCCTCGATGGCATTTTTGGTGTCCGTAGCAGAGAGGGATGCTGTTTGAAGACTCTGAAAAATCCCCATGACATATAATAGCATAGACAAGTGTCAGTTTTGAGGAAGGCCATGGGTGTACATATCTGCAGACCACCAATCTTTCATTGAAATACAGCTTGTGACTTGCTATTGAGCCTTCCTGGAAACTGAACTCTTCTTAATGGGACATCACATGAACATAAAATCTGAGTTGCCAATCATGAGATGTGTTATTTCATTTACCAAGCCATAAAGATGGTTTGCATAGCAGTGATCCATCAACAAATAAATGTGGTGCCTATATGTTCAGGCCAGAAAATTTGAGCAAACAAACAGTTTCATAAGAAGTAAAAAATATCTATTGTTTTTATTGTTTTTCATTGCTTATTTTTATAAGCATGCACCCAGACCCTTATAATTTGTGTCCTATGATCATTTGGCCAAGGAAGGAAACGCTAGGCCCAAAATGCAGATGCAGAGACCACTACAAGCAGACAGCTACATTCTTTTAATTGCTTTCTTGGAAAGTTCACAAAGATAAAGGTAAATAGAAATCTTCACACTTAGCAGAAATTCAGGCAATGATGAAGTTGTCCACTTTGTTTGGAAGGGAAGATGGTCAGAACAGTGTTTCTATACAGACTTTCAGGCTATCTCCACTGGTTTAGACTGATGCTTAGAGACTTGGTAGAAACATGTATGAAAACTGGTGAAAAATATGTTTACAGGAGAATGAGGATAGACTTCTCCAAAAAGACATGAAGGTATGTGTGTCCATGATGTCCTGTAAAAGTGATATCAACAAAGAAGGAATTCATTAAGCAGGTAGAGCATTGCCTGTTTTGTGGCTAGTAGTCAACCATCTTTCCTTGATATACCATTTTCCATAGATTCTTGAGCAAAGTGATCAATGTGACAGGGAAAGAAATTGTGTTTAATGGCAACAACATGGACATACATTCACCAAGGCTAATGTGGATATGACTGTTGCTTAATGCCGTATGTACCAGAAGCAAAGATCACAAGACATTCTCTATATGGTACAAATGTCCCAGGATGACAAGCCAGTGACATGATAGCAAACTGACTGCATTGGAACATTTCTGTTATGGAAAGGGTAATGCTTTGTACTTACTCGAACAGATACTCTAAGAATTGATTTTCCTTTCCTGCATATAGTATTCTTTGCCAAATCTACCATCCAGAACCTTACACAATGCCCTGTCTATTACTATGGTATTCTGCACAGCATTGCTTATAGCCAGAGAACACACGTCACAAAGAAGTTCATCATGGGCTCATTTTTGCCTGTTTTACTTATCATACAAGATTCTCCACTATCATGAAGCAGATGGTTTTATGTAACAATGCAATGTTTTGTTTGTTTGTTTGCTTGCTTGCTTGCTTTTTTACAGATACAGTTACTTTCAGTGGAAAAGCCTAAAGGCCTGGGACAGATTTCTCCATAAGTCTGAACATTTTCTGTATCAGCATCTGATAAATGCAATGTATTTCATATAGCTGGACTCACTGGTCCAAAAATGAACAATCAGAAATAGGACTACTACCACTCAACCTTGCCCCTATTATTCAACTATAACATTTGTTTATTGTTCTTATCACTTTGTCCTCTGCTATCTAGACATATTGGTTCCAAAAGGGACGGTGCCTCTATCAGGAAGCAACACAACTTCCTATTGTCCTCTTTTGAACTGTGATGTACATATTCAATAAGCTGAGAGAAGTCACATTGATAATAAATATTGTTTGTAGAGACTGCCAGAGAAAAATAGGAGTGCTGCTTCCTAGTGAAGGCGTGAGAGTGTATCTTGAGTTCAGGAGATCCTTCAGGGCATCATTTGGTGTTGCCCATGTCTAGTGATTAAGTTCAAAGAGAAATGGCCACCATACAATAAGGCATGCTGATGAATGATGAATGCTCTAGAAGTTACAGAAATGAAAATGTGCGTTACCATTCCAGGAAAGAACCCAGACTTGCTGAGGTGCTTGCTATGGGTGCAGGATGAACAGAATAGATATTAGGAAAAAAAAGAAAGGAGTTGTTAATACCAGATCAAGAAGTGGATGTGATCAGTTATGGAACAAGGATTACAATTGCTAAGAGTTATGACTGTGCAAATACACTCATACATTAGGTATATATTTGTCTTCTTACTGTGACATAAGACATTGATTGAGATAATATTAGCAATTAAATGTGAGTAAAAGTATATTATCATGTTTAATTGTGGGATATTAAAAAGTAAGCATTCTTGCAAGATATGTTGCATCTATTATGGACTAAATAGGGTGATTTTGGCTGTACGTGTAATAGTTAATTTAGATAGAATTATGATCTTCATTGGAAATCACAACATGAGTTCTGATGGGTAATAATGTTGACTAGGTGTGGACTTGTGATAGCTAATTTTGATTGTCAATTAGATTGGCTCAAGAATCAATTAATGGACTTACTTCTTGGCAGATCCATGAGTACATTTCCAAGAAGGATTACGTGAGGTGAGAAAAACTTTCAAAAGTGTGGGTAGTAGGTTTTGGCAGCAGCCCAGACATAAAGCAGTCCAAGGGAAAAGTACGGCCTCCTTACTTAAAGAGTGTGTCTATTTCTCTTGCAATATCCACTACTTTCCCCTGATATCTGATTCTGTCTCCTTCAGGTTCCAAAATTGATTTAATAACAATGATTCTCCAAGAATCTTCACCTTTGTTGCCAAATTGGAGTGCTACAGAACCTAGGTTTTTGTACTGAGCAGCTACAAGAATCTCACATCGAGCATGTGGATGTATATTATTGATTACATAGTCAGTATTGGGTGTACTCAATTTTATTTTTTCTTCTCTGTAACATACATGCATATTTTACTTATTGTATTCCTACAGAGAAGCAAGTGCAGTTCAGATGCTTTTTAAGTTATTCAGATGTGTGTGTGTGTGTGTGTGTGTGTGTGTGTGTATGTAGGGCACTGATAAATATTTAAATTTTAATTTATTTAACTATCATAATCCATTCTTTTAATTTTTCTTAATCTGAATTATACAAGTTCTCAGTTTTTTTTCTCTTGTATAACTACGTGAGAAATGAAATTATAATTTCACTTGCTAGTTATTTTCTTAGAAATATGTTTGCTATATATAAAAATATGTTCAAAATGCATTTTAAATGAATTAATTCATATTCTACTGCAATTAGGTATACCTTTTATCTGGAACATCATGTGTTCTGCAGTTATTTTTTTAAGAGAGTTCAGTTTGGAAGATTCAATAACTATCTGCCTCATAAAATAGACAAAATATTTTTTCTTTCATAATTTCTCTCACTTACTATTCACTATTGATTATTTTTAATTCCTAGGCCAATTTGCATCATTCTTAAGCAAAAAAAAATCACTCAATTACCAGTTTTGTTTCCATATTTTCTTCAAGCCATGCTTTATAAGTAAAAAAGTAGCTAGTTCATCTTGCCACTTAATTACCACTTTCCTTCTCTTGATGTCATAATCACAGTCTGGTGTTCAGGGATAGCTGTCTCTGCACTTCCTGCATAAACACACAGAAAACCAGCACTGCTTCCTTCAGGAGGCTCCTTGAGAAAAGCTTTGGAATATTGCTTGTTTGATTTTCAGCATAAGAAAATAAAATCATACTTTACATTCCTTGGCTCCATTGACTTCACATGAAGCTTGTAGAAGTTTTGTCCACTATTATATCTGAACAGAATAAAGGTGAAGCAAAACTGATAGATGATATTTTAAAACTAAGAAAAAAATTGATTTTTGTTTGATTTTGGGAGGATTTCATACACCTGTCCTCTACTTTTTGATGAGTTGTAAGTCTCCATAATAAGCATATCTCCTGTGTAAGGTGGCTTCTTTGATGAGGCGTGAGAGACACACTAACCTGTGGGCATAATTGTAAGCATTTAGAACACGGCTACAATAAAGCAGCTAGATTGATTTAGAAAAATTAACATAGTAGATTCTCCTCTGTGGTCATAACCTATCTAAACATAGATACTTGGCTAAGTTTATGGTAGCTTACAGGGATTTTCTTCTATTGATCAGGCTCTACATTCAATTAGACAGCTTTTGGTTACCCCAATCTATCTGTGACATTGTAGCATTGGGAACATCTTGCCAGACTGGTGATTGTTGGGTTTTGTAATGTTTACAGCTAGATAAGACTATTGATTGCTTTCTCCACTTGAAATTTTAAGTGACAACTTCTTATACAGTGAGAGCTAGTCTTCAAGGGGGTGAATTTCAGGTCAGTTCCAGCTACATTCCTCCAAGCCCTGCGGCTGAAGTGTGTGGTATCTTCAGCAATAGGTTCTTAGGAATCTGTTATATCTCCATGAGTTTGAGTAATATCTATGGTTTACTCTGTTGTTAGACTTAAGCTTTAATATTTTGGGGTATCCAGTTGGGTACATAAAACTTAAATTTTCAGTGTTTGTTAAGATTTGTTTTATGTCACATTCCATCCTATAGAAACTTTCATGAGCTGTTGAGTAGAATGTGTATTGTTTAGTATTTGGGTGGAACATTTTATAGATATCTGTAACATCCATCTGATATATGGTAAAATGTCATATAATTCTGATGTGTTTTTTTTTTATCTTAGGTCCAGATCCTATGTTTGTTGGAGAACAATTAATGAGCTCATCTACCACTACTTTTTTTAGTTTACTTTTGCCTTGAAATCTATTAGGAAGATTTTGTAAAATTATATGTGACAAAATTTTGTGCATATATGCCTAGGATCGTAATACCTTCTTTGTTACTGGTACTTTTGATCATAATGAATTATCTTTATTTTATCTCTTTGGACTAACATTAGTTTTTAAGTCCATATTACATGATTTAAAATAGAAATGTTTTTTTTTTTCCTGGCTCCAACTGGTTAGATAACTTTTTCTATGCTTTCAGTCTATAACGGTACCTATCATTGAAGGAAACATAATATTTTGTATTCAACAAAATGGATTTTTTTGTCTGACAGAGAGCTAATATCCAGAATATATAAAAACTCAAATAGTTAAAAAGCAACAAATCAAGCAATCCAATTAAAAAATGGGGAACAGATCTAAACAGAGAATTCTCTGTAGAGGAATATAGAATGGCAGAGAAACACTTAAAGAGATGCTCAATGTCCTTAGTCATCAGAAAAATACAAATCAAAACAACCCTGAGATTTCACCTTACACCTATTAGAATGGCTAAGATCAAAAACTCAAGTGACAATACATGCTGGAGAGGATGTGGAGAAAAAAGTACCCTCCTCCACTGCTGGTGGGAATGTAAACCTTGTACAACTACTTTGGAACTACTTTGGAAACCTTCCCTTACTCTATGCTGGATTTTTTTTCTTGCTTGAGTGTACATAGGTCCTATTATGTGATTACAACCACTGTGGATTTATATGTGCAACTTCAGTGTTTGTGCACGGAAAACACTATTCTGAAATTATTTCCTATTTCTATCCTCTCACAGTCTTTCCACTCTCTTTTCCACAAAGATCACTGAGCAATGAATGCATGGAAAGATATCATATATATCTCCTGTTTATGGCAAAGCATTCTAGAGTCTCTTATTCTATGTGTGTTCACCAGTTTAGGGTCTCTGTGCTAATTGTCATCTATTCCTTCTCTGATGTACGATGAGGGATATTCTGATCAGTGGGTATAGCCAGACTCCACTGGAATAATAGTTTTGGGTTCTCTTCTATGACCTTTGACCTATCTATCCATAAATTCTTGGTACCTTTAACTGTGCCAACTGTGGGTCCATCTTGTGGAGCAGAGCTTAGGTCCAGTATGTATTTCTTTCCTTAATTTGTGGATTAATTTGTGGATTTTTTTTGCTTTGATTCTTTTGAATATCTGGTCTATACCATTATTCTGGGATCTTTCTTCTTCTTCTATATTTTGAATTTATAGGTTTTTTTTTCTCTTGTCATGTCCCAAAGTTATTGCATGTGTTATTGCAGGAAATTCTTTCCATGTGGCTGAAAATGGACCATATATTTAAATTGTTCAATTTCTTTACTTTATTTTCAAGTACTAATATTTAATCCTCTGCTTTATCCATTCTTTACTGAGAATAATTTCCTATGGATTTTCAAATTGGTTTATTGAATATTTGTAATTTAATCTTTGTTTTAGTGTTATTTTCTTCAGCATTTTTATATTTTCATTCAATTCACTTCTTAAAGTATGGATTGTCCTAGTCATTTTTTTCAGCCATATGTTTCCATTTTCTTGGATTTTAATTGGGAATTTATTCCTACTCTCTTTTTCATTGAAGTATTTATTTATTTCTCTTTAATTTGTTGAATTCTGTATTTTGTTTATATTTTTCTTTTAGTTTTATTGTTCTATGATTCATGTAGGTAATTTTCTTTGTGGAATATTTTTGCTTATTAATTTAATCATTTTACAGCCCGATCCTAACCCTCCCCTTCTCTTCCCAGGCCTGCCTTCACACTTACTTCTTCCATCCCCTCCTCTTCCTTCTCTCAGAGAAGGAAAGCCCTTCTCTGAGGCAACAAAGTCAGAGCCAGCCTGCCTCTGCTTCTTCCTTACCAAATGACACGCTCTAGGGGAGGGCCCTGCTGCTCTTCAGAGCATCTCTCCATGTAGGTTTTCCAGTAGGGTGGACAAGCAGAAATCCATCCACCTACTGTTCCACCTAGACAGTGTGCAAGTGGAGATGGAAAGGAGCACTGGACACGATTCCTTGAGATCTAAGAGTTACCTTAGGCACTTAATGCAGTCATTGTGCTGCTTCATAAGAGAAAATCAGTTATTGCATTTTACCACAAAAAGAAACAAAAAGGAATAGAAAGAAGAAAAATACGATTAAGGACAGAATCTCAGAATTTACAAGGAAAAGTTTTCAATAAAAAAACATTTTACTTAAAGCAATAAAACTAGCCAGTTTTTAACACAAATATTAAACTATGTTTTCACATAACAAATTGTGAGTACACATTAATTATTATAAATGTTCTTTTTTCTATTTTTTAAGAATTGCCAATGGTGTTCTAGAAATAAACTATTTTAAGCACATGCTTTAACTTTTGGAAAAGCATTGCATGTAGCTCTACCTATTACAATAGAGAATTGCCTAGATCTAACAGGCCTCTGGTGGCAGTTTCTAATATATAAGTTAAGCAGACGTTTAGTTCTGCTCTGCTTCTTGGAACCACAAAATGGCAAACCTCCAAAATTTTCGAACATCAAAGCATTGTAGAAATTGATTAGTGCTGTAAAGCTGTTTGCGGGAGAGGTAAGTTTTCTTTTTTCACTCTTTCTTCTTAAGAGATATCTGTAAACCGTAAAGGAAGACATGAGTTCACAGAAATAGTAAAATAAAAATAACGGCAATCTTCAATTTGTTTAAATTTCACTACTGCTTTCATACTATTACTTACTTATTATCACTGAAATGTGTTTTGAAATCTGTAGTCAACAACTTGTTTCAGTCTTACGTTTATCATTTTAAGATGATATGGTTAGATTTTTCAGTAAACAAAGAAAGTTTTATGTTTTAGGTGAAAATATTATTTAATTCATTTAAGCACTTTTATTTTCAGAAGAGCTTTACTTTTGGTTATTCCCTTTCTTCCCCCATTTCTTTTTTACTTCCACAGCACTCTGAATTTCACATCATATATAAGCTGGATTTATATTATCATAAGCTCCTTTATATATCTAAATTCCTATTGCCATATAGGTACATAGTTTAATAAATACATAAAAGAACTCCTGTTTTCGATTTCTATAATTTTCATTATAAAAATTCACTCAACATGCTCACTCAGTTAAATGCACTCAGTAACCATAAGCAATGTGATGCTCTGTTGAAGTAGGCATAGTCTTTGCACAATGTCTGCTGTTTTTTTTTTTTTTTTTGTCTTGGTCTTACACATAGCTTCAAGGCATGACAGATGAAAGTAGTGCAAATTATTTACCTTTATATGCTCAGTGTCAACTCGGCAAGGCCTCATCCTGAGATTCTTGGGGTTTGACTCTCCAGATGCATGTTTATATGCATATGTTTGTGCTTATAAATAATACAGAAGTGTATTACCTTGCGGCTACTGTGAATTTGTAATCACATTCATTCTATTTATCGTGTATCATTTGATTCTTCAAGCAATAAGGTATCAGAAAAAAATGTGAGGTTAAATGGATATCTATGGGACAAAACAGCTTTCTTTTTGATGCAACTATCTCTATTAAAATTAAAACAGGGGATGACTTATGTCCTGCTACTGAATACAAGTAAAATTTGTAGCAAAATATCTTCTATGAAAAGATTTGTAATCTGTAGACACTGCTTGGGAGATATCTTGAGATCTAAAATCACAACGTTTTTGAGGAGAGAGTTTTTGTTTTTTCTACAAACAAATCCAGTTTTTAAAGTTGAAACAAAAATGGATCTCTATGGAATTCTTACAGAATTTTTGCTTTAGTCATTAGCATCAAAGGCATATAGAATTTACACCCGTGTACAGAATTAAATAACATAGATGAAGTTTACAAAATCATCTAATGACTCTTTGAGCATTAAAGCAGATAAATACAAGTTCAGCTGTATAAGCTTATAATATGATCAACTTCTTGCTAGTTTATTGGACGTAGTCCCTCCCCTATGGTTTGAGTTCATAGTTAGAAATGCTAGTTATTATCATTTAGCAAATGTGAAATATGTATATTAAAAATTGAGTTTCCAACAGTTCATTGAATGGTTCATTTCATCATTCACATGGTGCTCATTTCTGAACATCAGGCTTATTTGCATATTCTAGCCAAGAATTCCATTGCTTTACAATACTTTCTTTTCTAGGTAACACCTAAGACTAAAATCAGATTTATGGCTTTTTAATAAATTTTTTATTTATTATTTCTTACAATTTATTCACTTTGTTTTCCAGCTGTGTCCCCCTCCCTTGTATCCTCATGATTCTACCCTCCCTCACTCTTCTCCCCCTGTGCCCCTCCCCTAGTCCACTGGTAGGGGAGGTCCTCCTTCCCTTCTATCTGACCCTAGCCTACCAGGTCTCCTCAGGACTGGATGCATTGTCTTCCTCAGTGTCCTGACAAGAGGGGGGTGGTGATCAGACTTATGATTTAATGTTATAATCAACAGAGTTCAAAAGTTACTACTTTTCAAAACAGCAGTTTGTCTCTGATCACCATTAAGTTTCTGCCTTGGTTTTATTTTATTTAACATTTACTTAATACTTGTAATTTTGTGTTACTAAAAGGAGATATTGACTTCTGGCCATAAATTTTTTTAAGGGTTGATACTTACTCTGTCATAAGTTATCTTACAGATTTTCCATATTTACTTCTTTTAATCTTTTAAATGTATTATCAATAATACATTTTAATGACAGCTTATGTGACAATGAAGTGAATATATATATATATATATATATTCTAACAGAAAGGCTTTTTAATTACTACAATTTTGAATTAATATAAGACTTTATGGATTAACAGTTAAAATAGATGACAATGAATAAGATTCTTAACAGATTTGTAGAAATAATTCAGTCTTTTAACAAATTTGATTGGTGTCATCCATTAATTACTTTGTGTAGATAAACAGCTTTAGGATAATGTATTCGTCCCATGTTTCCTACATGAAGCATCCTTTGATCCCCTGTTATTCTGTTGGAATCTCAAAGCCACTGGCATTCCGCTGCGTAAAGTTGAGTGTTCATTTAGCTGTGCACGCAGGCAGCGCGTCAACACCCAGTAAACACACCAAGTTGTATGCAATACATTAATGACAGGAATCCTCTACAGCTTCCTTGCCTTCTTCTGTCAGTAGAAGATTACCACACACATCATTTTTCTTGCTTTATTAAATAGAATTCACTACAAATTGCTTGGCCTTTCGTTAGGTTGACCTTTCTGGCCCATGCGTGCCAGCTATAAAAGACAGCCAGTGTATTCAGCCTGTTTTTGCCAGGCTTTTCATGAACCAATTGAGTATAAAGAGAATAAAATGGGGGACTGACAAATGTGTATATATTAGTATACAGACATATGTCATTTTTATTTATTTTGAAAAGTGTGGATATAGGAAAGAAAACTAAAATTATCATCCATTTTCAGCATCATTAAAAAAAGTCAAGACCAATTTAATAAAAAATATGTAGTAGAACTGATTTCACCAATTGGAAAACTTTCCAAATAATATGTTTCATAGTCTCTGCATTATGAAAATATCCAGCAATAGTTCTTGAGGCATAAAATTGATATTGATAACTGGTTGTTACAAAATAATGATTCCAAGCACAAGTATAACTCTTTTAGAAATCTGTTATAACTTTTAATAATCACACAATAATCTATAAATACACTATTCATATGACCTTTTCTCAAATATCAAAGTTGTTTAAGTAAAAGAAATTTTGTGGTTAGGAGAGGACAGACTTTTCAACAGTTAAAGACACTTAGTCTGCTTGCACAGAACCTAGATTTGGCTCTCAGGACCACATATCAGTTCACAAAGACCTGTAATTCCAGTTCAGGGGATCAGAGTGCTCCTGCACGCACCTAGTATACATAAAGTCATGGACGCACACACAAACCTATAAGAATGTCTTAACAATTCCAGGGGATTAACATTTTTGAAAGCAACCTTTGTATCTTTTATTTTATTTGTATCTTTTTTATTTGTATCTTTTATTTTATTTTCAAGGCTTTTAAAAACTGAACTAGCATACACAACAACATCAGAGGAAAAATAATAGGCATTTTAGTAAGTTGAAAATTGTTTCCTGGAAAATAAAATGTAAGTGTTTCCTTTTATCATATAAAAGATGTTTCTATAATCATTTAATTTTTTTTTATTAGGAATAATTATAAAATTTGGTCAGTCCTTATTTCCATTCATATTAATTGGCTTTCTGAGCTATACCTATTAGTCCTACATATTAACATGCTACATCATAACATATTAATATATTTTAATTATTTAGCTAGTCATTTTTATCCTCTGAAGTTAAATTTGTGATGAGTTTACTGGGTTACTCCTAACTTATGAATCATGTTCCATAGATTAAGTTTTATTAATACAAAAACTGGCGGTTCCAAGATGATGGCCAGCAGAGCGCACCATTTTGGAGAGGCAGAGGACATGAATCCCTGAAATTGGTGAGTGGAGAGACAATCGAAACTAGAATTTGGACTTTTGGGCTTTCTAAAGGGGAGGGGACACCACAGAAGCGTGGAGTGCTTATAGACTTAGATTGGGCAAGGACTTCTCTGGGAACGACATGAGTCTCTTCCCTTGTCCTGGCCTCCCTCACCGGGAAGCCTGCACACAGCACCAGGCAGCTGAGCACAAAGCTCACAGCCAGGGGGAGTAAGACAGCAGAGACAGTGCTCCAGGCCCCTTAGCCAGTGGGTGGCTGTAACTGCCCCCTGAAAAACAGCCCTCGGTCACACATCCAAGGAGCCCATACCCCAGCTCCGCCTAGGGCCCTCTTGCCGAGCTCCGGACCTACGGAGCTTCCCCTCCCTAACTCTGCAGGATGCAATCCCGCCACAAGAAGCGCAGCAGAGCTCTCATCCCTCCAGAAATCCCGCTCCACCAGAACATACCCACCACCGGAAATTCCTCCCTGGGGTAGCCTGCATGCCACTGGAAACCCAGACACACAGGAGCACACACAACTCCAGAAACCCTACCACATCAGAGGAGCACGTACACCTCCAGAAACCCCACCACACCGCAAAGCACCCACTGCCAGCCCAGAGCGCAGGCCCAACCACAGAGGGCCAACCACAAAGACTCAGTTCTGCAATACAATCCTTCCTGGATCCCAAATCCGCAAAGCTCAGTGCCTGGGACCCAAGACGGCAGAGGTAGGGCTTCAGGCCCCTCAGCCACAGCAGAGAACTGTAACCACCCACTGAACGCCACCCCTCAGAGCACATGTCTGAGGAGCCCACAGCCTGCATAGTGCCCTCTTGCTGAGCTCTGGACCCTTAAAGCACCCTCCCGGAGTGCAGGCACCATCAGAAACCCCACCCTGCCAGAGTGCAGGCCCAAAGAGTGCCAGCCACAGAGACTCATATCCTCAGTACAATCCTTCCCAGATCCCAAGTCTGCAAGTGGCAGCACTGACTACACAGGGCTGCCCTGCCAGTGATTGTATGGACCATCCAACCCCTCAATGGCAGGTAACCAGCTGAATAGCCACAAAGTCCTGCAGACCTGCAAAAACAATATGCGCCCACAATCTTCAACAGCACTTGCGATCCCTTAAGCGCCCGCAACACCTTCAGTGCCTGCAAAGCACTCCTCTCACACACTGAAGGCCTCATCATTCTCCAACACCCTGTCCCTTAGGACATGCCTACAATCACATGCTCAATCCCTGCATTTGCCTTCTGCACCTGCGAATTTTCCTCCTACAGGTATAGCTGAATCACCAACGCACACACTGAAACCACTGGACCTCCCTCATTTTCCTGAAGAATTCTCCAGACACCAGAGAAAGACCCATCTGATCTGCAGAATCCAGGAACAAACAGTGAACACTACGGATAACCAAATGGCCAGGGGTCGGCGAGAGAACACAACCAACGTAAATCAAGATATCATGGCTTCACCGGCAAACCCCAAAATTAATGGATACGCCAACTCATCAGAAACACAAGAAAATGATTTTAAAGCTATGATTATCCAGTTATTTGAGGCACATAAAAAAGAAACCAACAAATCTCTCAGAGAAATAGCCATACAGATTCAAACAGTTAAAGAGGAAACAAATAAATCTCTCAAAGATTTGGCATCCCAAATGGAAACAAAGAAAAACGAAGTGAATGAAGCTCTCAAAGAAACAAAGGCAAATATAGTCAAACAAATGGAGCCAGGAGTAGTGGCATTATGAGAGGAAACAAACAAAAAAAAAATAGAGACCATCTTGGAGACACAGGAATCCATATTCAAACAAATGAAGGAAATATTGAAAGACATGAAAACAGAATTAGAATCAATAAAGAAAACACAAACTGAGAAAACCCTGGAACTGGAGAACTTAGAGAAAAGAGAAGGAACCACTTAAATCAATCCCACTGAAATCAGGGATAAGACAAGGCTACCCGTTGTCTCCATATCTCTTCAACATAGTACTTGAAGTCCTAGCTAGAACAATAAGACAAGTAAGGGAGGTCAAGGGAATAGAAATTGGAAAGGAAGAAGTTAAAGTTTCACTATTCGCAGATGATATGATAGTTTACCTAAGTGACCCTAAAAACTCAAACAGAGAACTCCTTTAGCTGATAAACACCTTCAGCAAAGTGGCTGGATACAAAATTAACTCAAAAAAAAAAAAAAAATCAGATGCCCTCCTGTATACCCAAGACAAAAGGGCCAAGAAAGAAATCAGGAAATACAAAAACTGGTGTATTTTTTATTCTTGGATGTTTTATCAGCTTAAGGATGCATATACTTATTCATGCAATGTTCAGGTGGGATTTCCTATTCCTAATTATGTGAAATATTCTCTATTTTACCTTCCCCTTACCTCATTATGCTAAATAATAACTTCTGCAAAATAATGAAAAATCAAAATTCGCAATAAAAGAAACTAAAAGTGCATCCAATTGTGATGGAGCAGTTGAGGAATTTGCAATTAAAACTGTATTGCTCCCATCAATGAGAACTTCCATACCAACATCAGCAACTAAGTTAAGTCTTTAGTCTTTGAATTTGCTTTAGAATTTGAGGCTGTTGTATAACCAGCAATAGCAACATGCAACACCAAAAACTGAACAGAAATATGTTCTCAGTTGTCATCAATGGGCTCGAATGACCCACGGGATTGCTCCAGTTCATATATATATATGAACTGTACATATATGGTTTATATAGTGTATATATATATATATATATATATATATATATATATATATATTCTCTGTATTAATTAGCAACTAAATGACTTGCACTTTCATTTTAAGGGCATTCATTTCTTAGTAGCACACTTAATATCTTTGTAATTTTTTTCTAACAATGGTGTTAATTTTAACATTATCATTAAAGTCAATATTGCTGAAATGAGTTAAGAAGTCATTCTGAAACAGATGATTTCTTCAGAAAAAGTATTTTCTCAATTTAAGCTTTAGAACTTTGTTTCAATACACCATAAGTATTGAGAAACTTCATGCTAAGTCAAGGTAAGCATTTAAGAACTTTATTCATTGCCTAAGTGATTTGATGTTTTGATTTTCAATAGGACTAAATGGGAGGCTAGATTACTACTTGATGTAAAATAACCACAAGCAGGTAGACAGGTGGAGGATTTGTCTAAAATCTGTCAGGGACCTGATGAATTATTTCAAGATTTTGTGGCAAGATTAATGCAAGCAGCAAACAGACTTATAAGTGATGAAAAGTCTGGATTGTTATTAGTGAAACAATTGGTTTAACTGCCTATGTAAATTCTCCTTTTGTTTTGCTGTTTGGAGATGTTAAGCTTTCAAATGGTTCTGTTTGCTCAACAGCCTTTTACTATGGTTCCTCTAAATGTTTCTCAGACTTGGTAATTTGCACAGGGAGTCACCTGCTAGTCATTTTTGGAGTGTTACTTTGGACTTGGCTTGTGATAGTAGACACGCTCCTATCAGTGACAACTAAAATCTGCCTGAAGGCCTTTTGGTATGTCAAAGCTGAGCTGATCTGCACAAGATAATATCACAGTGTCTACCCTAGCAGAGGTTGGTAGTCAATGACGGGTAAGTTTTCTCTGGGGTGCATGAAAATTCATGTACAAATATTGACCCAAAAATGGGGACATGAATATATATATATATATATATACCTTTCGAGAGAAACAACCTAAGACAGGCACAATCTTCTGCTCCATAACTATTAAGTTATGGCCAATTTTAAAAATATATAAAAAAGGGGGACATGTCGAGAGCGGTGCCTCTGGCAGCTGCTTTGATATTTAAATCTCAGCAGAGAGACTGCTTTTACCGGACCTTCTCTAAAGGCAGGGTAGAATTTGCAAGTCCATCTCCTTTTGTTTGTGACAGCAGGTAAGATAGCTTGTGAGGATCACACCTCTTCCTCAGGCTCCTTGTGCAAATTAACCATTGTTCTGAGATGTTTCTACTCTGGCTTAGAAACTCTACAATAAAAAGACAGGCTGACAGTTACTGCAGAAGAAGGCTGAAGATGATGCTCCAAGCATCCTGTCTCCACTCTTGTGTAAACAGGACCCAAGTAAAGCAACTAGATACAACGTTGTGCAATGGGAGGAGCCAGAAAAAAGGAAGGGGCAAGAAGGAGGAGGAGCTCGAGGAGAAGAGAGCAGGAGGAGGCAGAGGAGGAGCGAGAAAAGAGAGGAGTCTTGAGACTGGTTGCTGGCACTGATTGCTGTAGCAGTCTGCCTTTTGCTGTAGCTGTCGAGTCTGGACCTTTAAACAGTTTCCTGAGTGCTGTGTGTTTATTTTATTAATTTTAATCCTCACTCCCAACTCAAGAACCGTTCTACTCTGCCCGGCTGGCTCCGGCAGAAAATAAACCTTCATATAGTTTTACTGTGATAAGAAATATGATGTTTCTGACCTATACCTGCAACACACACACACACACACACACACACACACACGAGAGAGAGAGAGAGAGAGAGAGAGAGAGAAAGAGAGAGAGACAGACAGGACAGAGGAGGAGTACAGAGAGAGATCCTGTAAATGTATATTTTTCTAACACTTTCTGTTCCAAATTTTTGACTGGCACCTGTTTGTAAAAGTATTGAACGCAGCTGAATGTAGATGAGATTTAAAGAAAATAATCATTATGGATTTCCAAGGCCAGAGATGGGAGATACCAGAAAATTTCATCAATGCATCACATATCTATAGGAATACAGTGTTGGAGTGGTCAAACAAACCACTGTACCTTTTTTAAAAAAAAAAAAATGATTTATTCATTCCACATCTTGATCATAGCCCCCTCCCTCATCTCCTCCTGGTTCCACCTTCCCTCCCTCTTTCCCATATCTCTGTTTTCTAGTCTTCAGAACAGGAATGCTTTCCTCCCTTAACAACTGACCCCAGACTGTCAAGTCTCTTCAAGATTGCTTGCATCCTCCTCCTCTGTGGCCTGTCAAAGTTGCCTTGGCCAGGGAAAGTGATCAAAGAGCAGGCAACAGAGTTCATGTAAGAGACAACCCCTTATCTCCTTACTAGGTAACCTACATGGAGACTGAGCTGCCTATGTTACATGTGAGCGGGGGACCAAGGTCCTCTCCATGCATTGTCCTTGGTTGGTGCATCAGTCTCTGAAGGCCACCCTGAGCCCAAATTTGTTTGCTTTGTTGGTTTTCTTGTGGAGCTCCTATCCTCTGTGGGTCCTATTCTCCCACTCTTCCAAAAGACTCTCTGCTCTCTGCCCAAAGTTTGACTGTGAGTCTCAGCATCTGCTTCCATCCTCTGATGAGTAGAGTCTTTCAGAGGACATTTATGTTCCCTCTCATTCTGTTCCCTCTCTTCAACAACATCTAATGTCTATTCTATTTGTCCTTCTGAATGAGAATTAAGTGTCCTTCCTAGGGTCCTCCTTTTTACTTAGCTTAGCTTCTTTAGGTCTGTATTGTACGGCTAAAAGCCACTTATGAGTATATACTATAAGAGTCTTTCTGGTTCTGGGTTACCACACTCAGTATGATCTTTTCTAGATCAACTCACTTGCCTGCAAATTTCATGATGTCCTTGTTTTCAATAGCTAAGTATTGTTCTATTGTGTAAATGTCGTACACTTTATCCATTCTTAAGTTGAGAGACATCAGGGTTGTTTCCACTTTCTGGCTATTGCAAATAAAGCTGCTATGAACATAGTTAGGAAAGTGTACTTGTGGTATATGTCTAAGTATAAATGCCCAAAACTATCTTTTGCTATCTTAACTATCTTATGCTCAGGAAGGGTATAGCTGGGTCTTAAGGTAGAGCTAGTTCCAATTTTCTGAGACAGCACCAGATTGATTTCCAGAGTAGTTGCAAAAATTTGCATTCTCACCACCAATGGAGAAATATTTACCTTCCTCCATATCCTTGCCAGAATGAGTTGCTACTTGAGTTTTGATCTTAGCCATTCGGATTGGTGTAAAATGGAATTCAATTTGCATTTCTCTGATGAATAAGAATATTGAGCATTTCTTTATGTGATTCTCAGCCATTTGATATTCCTCTGTTGAAAATTCTCTCTTTAGCTCTGTATCCAGTTTTTAATTGGATTATTTGGTTTGTTGTTGTTTAACTTCTTCAGTTCTTTATTTAGTCTGGATATTAACCCTCTGTCAGATGTAGGGTTGGTGAAGATCTTTTCCCAGTAATTAGATTGTTGTTTTGTTCTCTTGACAGAATCCTTTGCTTTACAGAAACTTTTCAGCTTTGTGAGATCCCATTTAGTAATTGTTGATATAAGAGGTATTGGTGTTCTGTTCAGAAAGTTTTCTCCTGTGTCAATGAGTGCAAGGCTCTTTCCCTCTTTTTCTTCTAACAGGTTTTATGTTGAGCTCTTTGATCCACTTGGACTTTACTTTTATGCAACATGATAAATATGGGTCTATTTCCATTTTCTACATGTAGACATCCAGTGAGACCACAACAGCAACATTTATTGAAGATGCTCTCATTTTTCCATTGTATGATTTTTAAAAGGCTCCTTTGACAAAAATCAAGTTTCTTTAGGTACATGGGTTTTATTCTGGGTATTTAGTTTGATACTGTTGATCCACCAGTATGCTTCTAGCCCAGTACCTTGCAGTTTTTATTACTGCTCTCTAATACAGTTTGAGATCTGGGATGGAGATACCTTTTATTGTCAAGGATTGTTTTAGCTATTCTGTTCCTTCAAAGCCTGTAAAGAACTGTGTTGTTATTTTGATGGGGATTGCATTGAATCTGTGATTTCTTTTGGTAAGATGGCCATTTTTACTTTGTTGATCATAATCATCCATGAGTACAAGAGATCATTCCATCTTCTGATAGCTCCTTCATCAGAGACTGGAAGTTTTGTTTCATTTTGTTGTTGTTGTTTGCCATACAAGTGTTTCACTTGCTTGATTAGAGTTGCACCAAGATACTTTGATTTTTGGCTATTGTGAAGGGTGTTGTTTCTCTAATTTCTTTTCAACCTATTTGTCTTTTGTATCCAGTAGAACTACTGAGTTTTTGAGTTAATTTTGTATACAGATACTTTGCTGAAGATGTTAATCAACTATAGAAGTTCCCGGTAGAATTTTTTGGGTCACTTTTGAATACTATCATATCCTTTGCAAATGGTGATACTTTGACTTCTTCTTTTCCAATTTGTATCCCTTTATTACTTTAGTTGTCTTACTGCTTTAGATATAACTTCAAGTATTATATTGAAGAGATACAGAGAGTGGACAGCCTTGTCTTGTTGCTGATTTCAGTGGGATTGTTTTAAGTTTCTCTCTATTTAGTTTGATGTTGGCTGTAGGCTTGCTGTATATTGCCTTTACTATGCTTAGGTATGTGCCTTGTATCTCTGACCTCTCCAAGACTTTAAGCATGAACAGGTGTCGGTTTTACTTAAATGTCTTTTCAGCATCTATTAGGTGAATTTCTAAAACAAAACACTACGAGTAATGCATTCTGAAATAGAATAAATCTATTACACCTAAGAATAGAATATATTTTCAGAAAAATTATGAAAAAAAATTCTGCACCTAGGCGAACAGTCACCCATCTAGGTATGAGGTCTAAAGAACTCGAAAAATAGGCCAAATGAGTAAATTTTCACATATTATAATTAAAACTTTCAAAACACAGAATAAAAAAAAATGTACTGAAAACTCAAGTCACTTATAAAGGCAGGTCCATCAGAATAGAACTTAATTAATTGATGTATTGAAGAAAAAATGTATTCAGATTACAAATGCTCACACAGATTATTATAATTAGTAAAAAAATCTATTAAAATTTAAAGAGAAATAAAACCTTTTATGATTAAAAACATGCTAAGAGAATCTATAAACACTGAACCAACTCTAAAGAGAACACTGGAAAAATACTTCAATCTGAAGAGAACATATATTAAAGAGATCACAGGGAAAAAAATAAAAAATAAAAGGGCAGTCAGTCAAAAGTGATCTGAAAAATATGACAGAACCAAGAAATTAGAAAAATTAAAACACATCTTTCAATAATAATAATTGTAAATAATAACAATAATAAAATTAATATACAATAAAAAGCAATAATAATTGTAAATGTTAATGATATGACTTCCTTAATTAAAAGACATATAGGCTAGCAGGTGGGATTTGAAAACACGATCCATCTTTTTTTCTGCATCTCAGAAAAACTTGTCAGCATCAAATATAGATATCACTTTATTGTTAAAGGAGGGAAAACGTATTCCAAAGCAAATGGATCTAGGAAAACAATCAAGTGAAACTATTTTAATATCTGATAAAATAGATCTCTACACAAAACTAATCAGAAATAAGGGATTTATCAAAAGAGCAATTCACTAGGAGAATATTACAATTCTTAACACACAAGTTAATATATATATAATATATATTAATAGATGTTAATATATAAATATCAAACTCAGGTATTCTGATCTCATAAAATATTTTTACAAGATATCAAACCTTAAATAGACTCCAGTATAGTGATAATTGGTAACTTCACTGTCATACTCTTCCTGATAACAGACCAAAAATTGGACAATAACTAAACATAGAAACACTGGGGTAAAATGACAACATAAATCAAATAGATCTAACAAACATCTATAAAACATTCCATCTAAACATTTAATAATTAGCAATTTTTTTTCATCAGGCAGTGCAATTTTCTCCAAGTTTGATGACAAATTTGATCACATAGCAAGTCACAAAAATAATAATATTAAAATAACATTAAATAGCTTTAAATATGAATGGGTGTTAAATTTTGTGAAATGCTTTTTCAGTATCTAAGGAGACAATCATGTGGGTTTTTTTGTTTTTTTTTTTTTGTTTTTCTTTCAATTTGTTTATAGATTACATTGATGGATATTTAACCATCCCCACATACCTGGGATGAGGCCTACTTGGTCATGGTGGATGATATCTGTGGTAGGCTTCCATTCTGTTCCTTCTCTCTACAGATTCTGGTGTCCATCCTATTTGCCATTCTGAATGAGATTTAAACATCTCCTTAGGGTTTATTTTAAGCATCAACTACTGAACTACTGAATTGTATCCTGATCTCAGGCATGTGAGCTTGAATTTAATTTCACTTTATGATCAAAAGGGAAGCTTGGAGGCAAAATGGCTTCTAATACGCTAAAGGCTACAGCAGTTGTAAACAGAGGAGCTACAATTATGCTAAGGACTAAAACAGGTCTCAACAGAGGGGCTAGACAGTTTAAGCAGGTTAACCAGGTTACAAGTATATAAAAGAAGTTTTGCAAAGGGTTCTTTGCAAAGAGAGAGAAGCCCTAAAACAATGAAATTAAAACAACAACAACAAAACCCAGGACATCACAGAAGAATTAGTGAAATTTGAAATGTTATAAAAACATACCTTAAGAATTTCTATTCCGTGAAATTAAAAATTCATGAAATAGATGAATGCTGAGGTATATTCAAAATCCTAAAATTGAACCAAGATAAAATAAATAATTTTGACATTTCCATAGCCATAATGAGAATAATAAATGTCTTTCAATTAAAAAAAGAAGCCTATTATCACATAGAATTACTGAAAAAATCTACAAAACTATCAAAAAAATAGTAACACCAACATTACTGAAATTATTTCATAAAATAATAGATTGAAAGAAGTGTCTCAAACTATTTTCATTAAACCAGTTTCATCCTGATACCAAAACCAGGTGAAGACAAGAGAAAAAGAAAAAGGAAATTACAATCTGACCTCCTGATTGAACACAGATGCAAATTTCTCAACAAACACTGGACAAATGAATTAAAGTTCAGATAAAATGATTAATCATGACCAATTTGGTTCCATTCCAGAAGTTCAGGGGCGGATCAACATACATAAGTCAATATCATAAATGAAAACAAATAAAAAAACCACATGATCATCTCAGTAACTGAAGAAAAACCTTTAACGAAATCCAACATCTCTTCTTGTTAAATATTGTAGAGAAACGAGAAGTGATGGCCACAAACCAAAACATAACAAAGACTACACAGATAAGGCTATAGCTGATATTGTGCTCACTGCAGAAAAACTCAAGGCTCCAATTAAAATCAAAGAACTAAATAAGGGTGTTCATAGAATGGATCCTATTTGATACAGTATTGCAGATAACTAAAACAATAAGAAAAGGTAAGTACAGAAAAGTCATAGAAACAGGAAGAGATTAAACTATCTCTATCTGAAGATTCTATGATTACATAAATGACCTGAAATAAGCCACTAAATGTAGGCTGAGCTTGGGATGTTTTGTGGAAGAATGGGAGAAAGGACTGAGGGAGCCAAAGGGTTAGTGTGTGTGTGTGTGTGTGTGTGTGTGTGTGTCTGTCTGTCTGTCTGTCTATTTATTCATTTATTTTTATTCAATCACTTTTATAGCCTGATCATAACCAACAACCTTCTCTCCTCCCAGTCTCTTTTTTAATTTTTATTTTTTATATTAATTACAGTTTATTTACTTTGTATCCCAGCTGTAGCCCCCTCCCTCATTCCATCCCAATCCCATCCTCCCTCCCTCATCTTTTTCCTGCCCTTCTCTAAGTCCACTGATAAGGGAGGCCTTCATCCCCTTCCATCTGACCCTAGCTTATCAGGTATCATCAGGACTGACTGCAATGTCCTCCTCTGTGGTCTAACAAGGCTGCTCCTCCTTCGGGGAGAGGGGAGGTCAGAGTCCACTACTGAGTTCATGTCTTTTAAGCTTCCCTTCCAGCTCTCCTTTCTCCTCTATCATTCTGCTCAAAGAAAGGGAGTTCCCCACCCCCACCCATGAGTACAAACACACCCTGACACATCAAGTTGCAGCAGGGCTAAGTCACAAGAATAATAAGCCACAACAAGACCTACAAAGTAAACTAACCTGGACCACTAGGGGTTCACAGAGACTGAGCCACCAACCAAAGAGCATGTGTGGGTTGAACATAGGCCCCCCTTCACATCTGTAGCAGATGTACAACTTGGTCATCACATGACATGGCTTCCCTAACAATGGGAGTAGGGCCTGTCTTTGACTCTGTTCCTTGCCTTTGGACCCCTTTCTGCTAGCTGGGCTGACTTACCTGCCTCAGTGGGAAAGGATGCCCATAGCTCTGCTGTGATTTCATGTGCTAGGGTGAGATTGTACCCATTAGGGACCCACCTGTCTCCGAAAAGAAGGGGATGAGGGAAGAGGGAAAGGGCAGGGCTGAGAGGAGAGGAGGGAGGGGATGTGGATCAGGGTATAAAGTGCTTAAATAAATAAATGAGTAAATGGGGAAAAAAAGCCACCAAAGAACTCTTAGGGATACTAAATATTTTCAAATAAAATCATTAACAACAGACTGAAAAGCTTTTAGGGTAAACAATCTTACTGATAATGACCACCAAAAATGTGACTGGAAGTAAATGAAATGAAGGAAATAAAAGACCTCTAAAACAAAAACAAAACAAAACAAAACAAAACAAAACAAAATAAAAAAACCTTAAGACACCAGATATCGCAAATTAGAAGAATTAATATTTTGAAAATGACTATTCTACAAAGAGTATTTTATAGATTTAATGTAGGCCCAGTCACGATTAATGATATAGACCACTCTTTAATGATATAGAAACAAATTTAAAAATTATATGGAATCACAAAAATGCATAGGTAACAAAGCAATCCAAGACAGAATAAATAGTAAGAGAAGAATCACCAAGCCTGGTTTCAGATTACGCTACAAATGTGTAATAGAGAAATACAGCTTGGTATTTCTATACAACTACAGTTACTCTAATTTTTAAAAGGAAGCAAAAATTATAAACTGGAGACTGGACAGCATCCTTAACTAATGGTGCAGAGAAAATTAGCTCAAGGTACACCAGGGGAGAATATAAGATCTACAGAAAAAGGAATGCTGACTTTTGGACAAGACATGCCTATTTAACCAGGAACTCATAGCAGCTATGTTTACCTACTCAAAACCTTCCCAAGATTAAGTCATCCAAACTCTTTGCAAAAATAAAGTAGATTATCAAAACCTTATACTAATGTATTATTTACAGTAAATAAGTACTGGGAGTGGGAATGTCATTATTTGCTGAAAATATGACAATTGGCAGGTTTCCTTGATCCACTGGATAGAGCAAACCCAACGCATCTATGACCAATTGAATTTACTATGGTATAAAATTCAACGGTGAATGGATGGAGCTAGAATCAAACCACTGTAAGTGAAGCACCGGAATGATAAAAAACACATATCATTGCTCATTTTTGGATAATTACTTTGGATCTTCAGATAGAGGTATCTTTGGAATATTCATAGATCTGGGAATTAGTAACAGGCCATGATGGATTTAAAACACAGATGACAAAGACTTCAGTGTTTAAAAGGGCGAAAAAGGAGCAATGGGACAGCAAAGTTTAAGTGGGGGTGGAGATTAGGGAGGGGGCCACATCCCAGATGCAAAGTAAATAAACTGTAATAAATAGTACTAATAAATAAAAAAACAAATTTCAAAAAAGAACATTTTAAATCATTTTTAAAGAACCTACAGATGCACACGGACACACTGACACAGACTCTACACATGCACACACATATATACCATGCCCTAAGAAAAGGGGAATGATGTAATTATATTATAGGTTTTTTTTAAAGTAATTTTTAAAAAGAAACATGAGGGGAAATATACTTCCATATATTTTTTTTTTAAAAGAGAAAGTGTCAATAAATTCTGTAAACCCATTTGTCTCCTTCTTCCTCCTCCTCTAGTTTTGTAGCCTGATGCTGACTGGAAGCCAGCCAAGGACAAGACAGACAACGGCACCGCTGGTTATAGACAAGACCCCAACCAGCTCATCGTGGGAGACAAGCAAGGGGGGTATGTGTCTCTAGGACATACTGAAGTAGGTGTTGGGCACTCTTGAAGCCTGTTAAGATCATGCTGCATGATAGTTATAAGTTCCTTAAATTAATAATGTAAGCATTCTTTCTGAATTTCATTTTCTGTAAATAAGCAAGTGCTATGACTATAGGGTATTTGACACATTAATTGACAGCTGTTGGACTCTGCTGCTTTGGCTCCTTTGAGAAAAAAGTTGTCAGTCAAACAGGCAGCCAGACTGCCCTTATGCTAACATTGGGGAGTTTGAACACTCCATAGATGCCTTGACAAAACTACACAAAGACAATAGCTGATTGTTCCAGCTCCTGAAGGTGCAGCCTCAACCAGGACTGTCTTGATTGGTTTGTTTTAAAACACTATTATTTTTATCACAAGCTTCAGTGAACTCTAACTATCCCTGAAAGGATTTGCACCTCGGTCACATAGGGAGGTCCTCTTTAGGTGGCCTTAGCAGAACTGTTATGACTGAGGCACAAGGCAAAATACTGTGACCGGTGCAAACGCAAGCTTTCATTTCAGATGAGGCTGATTGTGATTCGCGCAATCATGCCTCTCAGTCTGTGGAAGCTGGCTGGCTCACTGGAGATGTCTTAGACCCTTTCCTGAGTTCCCTTACTTTCCGTTGCAACGTTAGTCCTAATGAAATGTTCCTCACCAGTGATCTCTTCTTGTCTGAATTTCAGAGTGCAAGAGGCAGGACAGTAGAGGTGCAGAGGCAGCAGACACGTGGAGCGGTAGAGGAGCGCAGCTGCTGACTTCTTGAGGTCGGAGGCCAAAGCTCAGCAGTTGACAAGTTGAGAGACAGTGAGCCTCAGGACTGGTACCAACAGCAGCAGTGATAAAAACAGTAATCAGTGTTTGCTGAACAGCAGCAACTGGGATCATGACTTAGTAGCAAATGAGACAGGTGGCTGTAGCAACAAGAGTCGATTGAACAGCACGGGAGAGTGGCCAGAGCAGGAAAATGAAGGACAGAACGGTTGCCTAAGAAGACAGAATGTTAAAAGGAACCAGAAAAGTCCTGCCTGCCTTTGTGTGGTCCTTTCTGTAACACAGCAGGACAGAATTTTCAATCCTCAACTGAGAAGCATTTATTTGCAGCAGAGAGTGATAACAGAGACTGATAATTGACCCAAACCTAGAGAATAAGAGACTTGGAGACGGTGACAGGGGGAGAGGAGGAAAGGGGGACCAGAAGGAGATGAGGGAGGGGGACTACAATTGGTACAGAAAGTGAATAAATTATAAAAACTAAATTAAAATAATAGAGACTACTGTTGTGACATAAACACACTTTTGTTTTAATCCCAGTTGTGTGATGTGGGGCTGATTCAGATAGTCCACAGCAGCAAACCATTTGCCTCATGTGGACTCGGGAAGGTCCTCTTTTCCAGCTACAGGTGGTTAAAATCTGAGGACTCTGTAATGAGAATAAATGCTAGAGCCCATAGAGTATGGAGGAGCTCCCAGAAAGAGCAAGTCTGCTGTTTTTGCTGTTGCTCCTGCTGGTTGCTTGCTGCTATTTCCCCTTTGTAGCTGTCCCCTCAACCCCCACCACCCTTGCTGTTGTTGCAGTGAGACAAGAAGTTGGAAATCTGAAAGGAGGATAGGACTGGCTCCTAGAAACCCCGAGGACCCTAATCAGCAGGAAGCAGCTAAGAGAACTGCGCCCATACTCCCACTAACCCTTTCTCCTACCTGGTGCTGGGATGTTGGAACAGACTGGGGTGGAGTAGGGAGAAAGAGATACAAAAAAAATGTAAACAAAAGCTTTAAAAAATTATACCAATAGACTCCTGAACACTCATCCCTAAAGGCAACATACATGATGGACTTCCTTGCCCAAGCTCCCAAGGGATCACTGTTGAGGGAGACAGAAACATTGTAGTAGCCAGAGGCAGTACATGTCTACAGGAATACATCTTCTACATAGAGTAGAGAAGATGCACATATGAGTTTACAGTGATTGCAACAGCATGTACAAAATCTGTGCAAGTGCAGTCCATACCAAATCCCGCAGGAAAAGGGGTGTCAGCATAAAATCCCACCCTAAACTATGGAATGAATGGAAATTGTGAGCTCCTTCAAAAGGGAGACAGTTTTCTCTGACTGCAATATTTCATAAACTGTCCTTAATTCAGTGGAGGACTACACCTCCAAGAATATGAGGACAGCACAAATTGGTCTTGAAAAAAAAAAAAAGGTCAGGTAAGGGGAGAAAAGAGGACACAAAGAAAGTAGAGTGAATAGAAAAGCAGGGGCTAAATCTTGGAACCATTAGAGGAGAATGTGATCCAAACATATTCAGCATCAGGATTCCTGGGGCTGTGTCCCAGCCTCCAAGCCACTGTTCTGATGGTCACCCTGTAGAGGCCAGGTGAACAATAGAATCACAGGGATCCCGGATCAAGATGATGGTACCCAGACAAATCTGAGTACTGGAAGCAAATTGTCAGTCAGGCCTGTAAGCCGCAGCCCAGCTCTTTTCTGAGGCACCCCGATGTTGCCACCTGAAACCCGAGAACTTCCATGCACCTGCACCCCCATCTGTGCCTGCACCGTGCCCTTTGGGGCTCCTGCACATGCCCTGACTTCCAACTTGAAAATTTTAAAGAACTGACTTTTATAAAAAAGGATTCAGAGAAAAGAAACTGAAGGCCCTAGTCACAGAGAGAATTATATAAAGCTCTCAAGTGTATGTGGTTAAATCTCTATACACTCCAGACCTGGAGACTCTTTCTGGCCACAACTTATCACTACTAGAACTGAATATTCAAGATGTGACAAAGGGTGAAATGTCAGCTGTTACCCAAGGGTTAAGGGTTCCTGATATTCAAAACCTACGTAAGAGCTGTATCTCTTGCAGAACTAAGGTTTTCAGAACTCTGGCCTGTGCACTTTCCTTTACAGAGCTAAGGACCTTACCTAAAGAAGCTAAACAAGAAGGAGGACCCAGGGTAAGAGGATCAATCCTCACTTAGAAAGACAAATGGGATGGACATTGGAAGGAGGAGAAAACAAGCAACAGGGCAGGAGCCTACCACAGAAGGCATCTGTAAGACTCTACCTAGCAGTGTATCAAAGCAGATGCTGAGACTCATAACCAAACTTTGGGCAGAGTGCAGGGAATCTTATGAAAGAAGGGGGAGATAGTAAGACCTGGAAAAGAGAGGAACACAAGCAGAGCAAAAGAACCAAAGTATCTGGGCTCAGGGGTATTTTCTGAGACTGGTACTCCTGCCAAGGCCCATTCATGGATATAACCTAGAGCCCTTGTTCAGATCAGTGTTCAAGTGGGTTCCCGAGTAGGGGGAAGAGGGTCTGTCTCTGACATGAACTCAGTGGCTGGCCCTTTGACCATCCCTGCTGAGGGAGGAGCAGCCTTGCCAGGCCACAGAGGAGGACATTGCAGCCAGTCCTGATGAGACCTGAAAAGCTAGGGTTAGATGGAAGGGGAAGTGGACCTATCAGAGGACCTCACCTAATTCTGAGAGAAAAACTCTGGGAGTGGAGGGTGGGGCTGATGTTCCTCTTTCTGCTGTGAAATACTGCAGGGTAGAAACACTGCTGAAGACCAGCATCTGGAGCACTTCTTACCTACTCACGACTGCTATCCATGTAGAGCACGGGACTTCAGGCAACTGACGGATAAGACTGCCATACGCATCAGCTTCCAGAAGCCAGTGTGGATTTTGGATGTTAATTCCTCCTTTGCTTCTACAGTGAATGTCCAGTGCTCATACAAGTACTGCTGTTTCACTTTATTTGCAGACATGTGGCTTTCTAAGACTAAAATATCTTGATTGGCAGGGAAACCTGAGAAACAGAATGAACAGCAAAAGGAAGAAATATTGTCATTTTCTATAAAGTATAAAAATTAAAACTATAACCTCCATTGAATAATTACAAAATTGGGACCTAAATGGAGACACAGCTCAGCTATTTAAAGCATTTGCAAAAGTGGTTGCAACCACCTGTATCTCCATCTCTATGGGATTTTATAACCTTTTTTCTCCTCTCTGTACACACACATGCACACACACACACACACACACACACACACACAGAGAGAGAGAGAGAGAGAGAGAGAGATCAGCACTTAAATACAAAATAACTCTTTAAAAATCATAAGACTCAACTGTTCTTTGTACATTCATAATTAAAGTAAATAATAAAAGTTCATGCTGCTTTAAAAGCTTTTAGAGAGAGCTAGATAGCAATACTTGGAACAGAAACAATTTAAAAATTGAATATAAGATCCTCATTAGTTAGTGTGTGAACCAGACATAGGGACACATGCTTGTAAAACAAACACCAACAAACACCAAAATGTCTTAAGCAATATATATATGTATATATATATATATATATATATATATATATATATATATACATATATATATGTAGGTGTTCATGAATACTTGAGTACTAAAGATACTAAAAGCATGGCTATATAAATAGATCCAGTGCCCACCTACCTGGCATAGAAGGAAGACAGACAAGCTAAGAGACATCTGAGAAGAAATCTCTGAATTTATGACTCTGTGGATGAAGCAGCTAAAGTTATTTGCAAAGTCTGGATCCTCATTGTTAATTTTCTGTTAATAATGTGTATTTTCAGATTAAGAATATCTATTATTTTTCATCCATTTACTCTAGTTTCATTCTGTTGTTGTGATAAATGACTATGACAAAAAGCAAATATGGGAGGAGAGGGTTTACTTCATCTTCTACTTCCAAACCACAACCTATCAGTGAGCAAATTCAGGACAGAGAACCAAGGCAGGACAGGTTGCTATTCCATTATTGTTGCTTCCAGCATGGGACTCACTCACACCTAAGGAAATACATCAGGAAGCATAGAAGATGCTCTTGCTAGCTAACTTATTCTTGGCTTGTTTCCAGTATCGTGATTAACTGGGATATACAGGCATGGATAGAAGTAGTATTGTCCAGAGTATGCTGAGAATTCCTAATCTATTATAGTAAGCAAGACATTTCCTTATAGACACATACACAGACCAGCCTGGTAAAGACAGTCAACTAAAACCACTGTTTCAGATGGCTCTAGGTTGTATCAAATTAATAATTAATGCTATCTAGGACACCCTTACTGAAAAAAAAATTACTACAAAAATGCAGTAGAGTTATTCTAATACCACCAAATGCATTTATTCAAGTACAATGAAGAAAGAAGGCTTTCCACCTTCACAATGACCTCCTGAGCCAATGTGCTATGCCTTCTGTGTGCAATAATTTTCTCAAAGCATCCCGGCTCTTCATTTCCAACCTTGTTTCCTTTGCTTTTACCTTTGACTGCAATGATCTTCACATGACTACACATTCGAATACACCCATAGTTTTACATAGCTTCCTCTATGAACATTCTTATCTCACATGGAGAAGATATTCATGCCTCCTGTAATCAATCTGACATTCTCTATACATGTTTCTGTTTGTTGTGTGACTTTCTTCTTATTGCAAACCCTACATTATAACCATCTGAGGAATAAATTGGAAAAGCAATAATTCTATTTCTTACTCACCAGTATATTTCTACTTAGTAATATGTTACATATAACAGAAGTTCAATAAACCATGTTGGTTCATGGAAAAATTTAGGTTGGAATGTATTATAACATTATAACATAAGCTTAAATATCATATCTTTTTAATTAATATCTTATAAAGAGTAAAATACTAAATATTTCTATATAATGCTATATAGGTATAGCAGGCTGTTAGAGCCACAAATCACACTATACTACAAGATAACCGATTTATAGTATGCCTTGGTTATAATCATACATAGAAAAATTAAATATATAACTAGAATCCTGTTTTCCATGGGTATATTATTGTTTTTATTAAGTATATGTGGATGCACTGATATATCAAATGAGTACTTACTTCCACCCCTTTTGATGAATATGTTGAATAATAAAACATATTTTGGTTATTGCACACATTGAAAAAGACATCTCTCTGTGTTTACATATCCCCTAGAGTATGGTCTGAAAATATTTAAGAATTCTGAGATTCTAACAAAGCAAGTAAGCATTCTCATCTTGCTTTGGAGGATGAGGCAAGAATACTCTCTTTGCAGTTATTGCAAAGTCCTGACAGACTTGTCTTTACATGGCATTTTTCTTTCTCGTGTTAACTAGTGAGGCAGTCTGTGCAGATTTGTAACACAGCTTGCATCCTTCTCCCTCTAAGTCTCTTCTCCACTGCTAAGCCAGGAGCATTAGCCCTCGCTGTGGCAAGTTATTCCCTGTGAACACTCCAAGTTACCTCAATGGCTTCATTATAGCACCATGAAGCCTTTAAATTAAATAGAGTAGAAGGTATAAAGATTACTGTTCATTAATTACTCCAATTCTGCTTTATTAGCAGTTTGTTTTTGCCTCATTACATTTCAATCAAAACTAAACTTGAAGAGAAAAGGGGTGATTCTCAATCTATAGGATTCTCCAGAGAACTACCAGAGAAAAGGCTTTGCCTGGTCATCTGGGGAAAGATTTCTGGCTCAAGAGGAAGATTTTTTTCTGCCTAACAAAGGGAGCTTGGCTTTGCTTGTAATGTCAGTTGCTCTTCAGTCTCCTTTTTCAAACCTTCATTAATAGCTGCTAACTATTGAATAAAGTCTAAATCTTTCACTAAAAGAGTTATGAGAACATCATCACTTGATAAATTGCTTCCTCATTATGGGCTGCATTATTGTCGCTTTGTAGGACATGTTAAATTTATGACTGAAACAGAACTGAGTTAAGTAAGAAGGATCAGGGAATCCTATAAGATATGACATTTAAAATCAGACACACAATTTCTTCATGAGGTATGTCTATATTTACTGTACAAAAATACATAGAGTAGCTTATTCTATTTCCCCCTAAGATCCAGCATAGTCATTTTCTTCTTCCTCTTAATTGGTCAATAGCTCTTTTGTACATAAAATCATACATGATGATCATAATCGTGGCTGGTGGTTACAAAATTTTGATAAAGGGCTTTTCTGAATTCGAGGCTCCTGCCGTAAGAGTAGTCCTTAAGCTAGAAAAGGAAAAGATCATCCAAGGACTGAACATAATGAAGATTAAGTGAGAGTTACCTGGGAAGTTATTTCAGAAGTAATGGCAGTGTATAGTTTTTCTCTGGGAATATTTAATGTGTAAGGCTTGAAGTTCCTTGGCCATCCGAAAAACTGAATAACCAGCTGCTGGGCTGCAGCCAGGAAGCATTCAGAGACCAGTTCTTCAATTAGCCCCCTCCTATTTAGAACAGGTACTTATTGCCAGGAGTGATAAGTTAATCAGCTAATGAGTCGATTAAAGAAGTAATTAAAGTGTAAAGGAGCGGCAAGGGGACTTGCTTTGAAATGATGTTGCAATGCTTAAGGTTAAGTCAAATTAGCTCACTTACAATAACATCAGGTCTGCCTAAAACAAGGTCTTTCTGTAATTCCTGCTGGTGAATTTTGTTGACATAACTGATATGCTTGTATACTTAATACCCTAAAGACAAGGTCCATTCTGTGTTACAGACTAAAGGTAATTCACAGAAAAATATTGTACTTAAAGCAGGAACAGTTTGTGAAATTATTATTATTTATTATAATTTATTGACTTTGAATCCCGGCTATAGCCCCATCCATTATCCCCTCCTGGTCCCACCCTCCCTCCCTCTTCCCCACCTCATGTCCCTCTCTACTATCTAACCCTAGCCTATCAGGTCTCCTCAGGACTGTCTGGAATCTCTTTCTCTGTGGCCTAGTAAGAACACCTCACAATGGGGATGTGATCAAAGAGCAGGCAACAGAGTGCATGCCAGAGACTGCCCCTCCTCCCCCTAATAGAGAATCCCCAGGGAGACTGAGCTGCCGAGGGGCTACTTCTGAGCAGGTAGTCTAGGTCCTCTTCATGCATGGTCCTTGGTTGATTTATCAGCCTCTGCAGGCCTCTCCTGGCCCCATTTTTTTTAACACTGTTTGTCTTCTTTTGGAGCTCCTGTCCCTCCAGGACTTTCTATCTCTGCCTTCTTTCCATAAAATTCCCTGTGCTCTGCCCAAAGTTTGGCTAAGAGGCTCAGCATCTGTTCAATGCCTGCAGGGTAGTCTTTCCAAGGTCCTTTGTGGTAGGCTTCTGTTCTGGTTTCTTGTCTTCTCCTGCTTCAGAAGTCTCTCCTGTTTGCCCTTCTGAATGAGGATTAAGCATCTTATGAAGATAAGATTAGTTTATAGAAGGAAGCAGCAGTGTTTGAAAGTGGTGGTTGTTCGTGAAAGTTGGTTGGTTGTTCAGTTTCTGTGAGCCCCCATGGGCCCAGATAGTTTACTCTGTAGGTCTTCTTGTGGTGTCCTTGACCCCTCTAACTCCCTAAATCCCTCCTCTCACTCTTCCACAAAACTTCCTGAGCTCAGCCTATTGTTTGGCTGTGGGTCACTGAATCTGTTTCCATTAGGTGCTGGATGAAGCCTCTCAGAAGACAGTTATGCTAGGCTCCTGAACCACCAACCAAAGAGCTTGCACGAGCCACACCTTAGATCCCCTACACATATATAGCAGATGTGCAACATGGTCTTCATGTGGCTCCCCTAAAATTTGGGAGTCTCTGACTCGGTTGCCTGTCTTTGGATCTCTTTCCCCTAGCTGGTCTGCCATGTCTGGCCTCAGTGGGACAAAATGTAACTAGTTCTTTAGTGACGAGGTGCCACTATGGGACACCTTATAAAACCTCCAGTTCTCTGAGAAAAAGGAGAGAGGAGAGTTGAAGGGAGGGGTATGTGAGGGCAGGACTGACAGGAGGGGAGGGAGGGAGGTGGAATTGGGTCATAAAGTGATCAAATAAATAACATTTTAAAACTAAATTAATTTTTTTTAAAAAAAAAGAAAGTGACATCTAGTTGAGGGGCAGACAAAGTGACAAATCAGAAATTCAGAGAAAGATTTGAGAGAATGAGTCAGAGATAGGATGTGCCTAACTCTTATGAGACTAGGACAGGAAAGAGACGCTACAGGAAAGAGAGGTGCAGGGAGAGAGAAGAAAGAGGGAGATTTCTCCCCTTCCCCTGAGGTGATTACTAGGACAGTAATACAGAGACAGGTTGCACAGAGAACAAGACAGACACAGGTGAAGAAAGAATGAACCAGAGAATGGGAGGGAGCCAGAAGATTAAAACATAATGCCAAAATCAGTTTGAGCCCAGGCAGAGCAATTCAGTCAGACGCCAAGAGAATCCAATTTGAATTAGTCAGCTTAGAGAGGAGTTAGGCCAGGAAAGCCGAGATGAACCAGCCAGTGAGAGTTTAGTAAGAAAAACTTTGGAACAGCTCGTATCTCATCCCCTCATCTGAGGAAATAAAAACATTTACACTGTTGTTCCATGGCTTCTACTTCAGTTGCTCTCTCCAAGTTCTGGCCTTGAGTTCCTGGTACGACTTCCTTTCAGGATGGACAACTGTAAAATAAAACAAACCATTCATTCTCCAAATAGCTTTTTGTCATGATATTTTACAACAGCAATAGAAAGCAAACTAGGAAAGTCTGCTTTTTAATTTTTAGTGAAAAGAAGCCTGCCATAACAGGAAAATGGGTAGACATGTTTGGTCTCTCTAAAACAGAAGAATTTATTGAGTCACAAGGAAATCACGAGGTACAACTCTCTCATTCATTGAAATATTTCAGAGTCTACGGTGGCGGTTGGACAAGATGCTAATGATGCTTGTTGGAAAGCTACAGGGTTGTGTCAGGACTTAAGACAGAATCAAATTTTGGAGGTGTACTGCTGAACACAGGGCCAGGAAAGCAAGCAATAGCACGTGCACTGGGTGTAGCAGCAGAGGAGTAGACAGTCAGAAAACCAAGTGGGCAAGGTTATTAGCAAGGGCAGAGTGGAAACACTGGGGGGCAGTAACAAGTTTTCTGCCATTTGCTATTTTACAAAAAATCCGAGTGTTCAGATGGTAGTTAGATTAGTGGAGAGATCAGAATAGCATAAGTAGGTGTTTCTTCCTGTGGGATACAGGAGAGGGTGTGGTGCACTTCTTCAGTTAGATACACTTGATTAGTTATTATACCTGTTTGTTTGCTTTATTCTGATATGTTTTTTTTTTTCCTGATACTTGTTCTAATGCATTTTGGGGAGTTTAAAAGTGATAACCTCTTAACTTTACGAATAAGTTATTATCAGTCTGAACACAGCAGGTGGTGCTTGGCAAGCTGCATGTCTGTACATATTCTGTCTGTAAATGCCTATTACTTCTCTCACCAGTAAATGCTTTTTAAATTAAATAAATTAAAGATTTTTTTAAGTATGCTTTATGGATGCATTCAACATTTTTGTACTTAAACTATTTTTTCTTTCTCTCCAGTTCTAAGTTATAACTGTATATTGCCTTTACTATGTTTAAGTATGTGCCTTGTATCCCTGATCTCTCCAAGACTTCAAACATGAATGGGTGTTGGACTTTGTCAAATGCTTTTTTGGCATCTGAGGAGATGATCATGTGGTTTTTCTCCTTCAGTTTGTTTATGTGGTGGATTACATTGATGGATTTCCGTATGTTGAGCCACCCTTGCATGCCTGGGATGAAGCCTACTTGGTCATGGTGGATGATATCTTTGATGTGTTCTTGGATTTGGTTTGCAAGTATTTATTGAGTATTTTTGCATCAATGTTCATAAGAGAGATAGGTCTGAAGTTCTCTTTTTTTGTTGGGTCTTTGTGTCGTTTAGGTATCAAGGTGACTGTCGCTTCATAGAATGAGTTTGGTAATGTTCCTTCTGTTTCTATTTTGTCGAATAGTTTGAGGAGAATTGGTTTTAGCAGTTCTTTAAAGGTCTGGTAGAATTCTGCGCTGAAACCACCTGGCCCAGGGCTTTTTTTGAAGTTATAACTGATTGTGCTTCACTCACTACAATATCTTCTTGATGTTAGTATTATTAATAAAAATATCTTTTTAAAAATTTGCATTACCTTCAGAGAAAATTAAAATGTCTCCAAGAGAAGAATAGAATTTTATTACTTTATAAACACTCTCAAAATTTCACAAGTAAAATTTTTGTTTTTTTTCTCTTTATTTCTTTTGTTCTTAATTTATCTTAATTATGCCTATTGAACTATTCATATAGGTTGCTCAGTCCTTTACTCTTTGAGCATTTATTCATTATTTCAAACAGTTTTTAATCTCATGTTTTTATAATGTGAGTCTTAAAGACCAAACTCAGGATCCAACTGCTTTTGTCCATTCAGCCACCTTGTTGTCCCTCCTGATTTTTAGAAGTCATGTCTTTAATATTTAACATACCTATACACTGAATTAGGTTTATTATTTTTACAGAAAAGGTAAATTTTCAACGCAGAATGCCAACGGTCAATGTAAATATACCCAAATGCTACATTTTAATATAAGGCATGCATATGAATGTGTGCATGTGTATTGAACATTAAATATATTAAAAGAATGCTTATTATGGCTTTTTTTACATTTTATTAATTGTTATCCTGATTGTAGCCTCCTTCCTCAACGCTTCCCAGTGCCACCCTCCCTCTTTCTTCCCCCCATCCCCTTCTCATCCACAAAAGGGGGATTCCTCTTCCCCTGCCATTTTCCCCTAATTTATCAAGTCTAATCATTACTTCCTGGATCCTCTTCCTCTGTGGCCTGTCAAGGACACATCTACAGTAGCCAATGATCAAAGAGCAGGCAATGCATTTCATGACAGAGGTAGCTACTGTTCCCCTTACTGGGGACACTAAGCTACCCATGGGCTACATCTGAGCAGGGAATCTAGGTCCTTTCCATGCTTGGTCCTTCGTATCATGGGTTTTAATATATATTATCTTTAAAAGGTTCAGTTCAAGAAATCCAACAATGACTGTCTCACAGCTAGAATGCTGTGAATTCACCAGATGTGCAATCAACACTGCTGGATGGCTAAGCCGTCCAAATCTTACACTGGAGTGCTGATGGATTCCTCGGTAACTACTTGTCTGCCACCTATGCTGGAGTCCTGAAGAAATGAATTGGATCACATTTCCAGCAATATAATAGGCTAACTTACCAGAGAGACTGATACAATGCTAAGCTTGTAGACAGGAGCCTGTCAGAGTTGGCCTCTGAGAGGCTCTATCCAGCAGCGCCTGCCTCAAAAAAGATTCTGAGATTCACAACCAAACTTTGGTGGATTCATAGGGATTCTTGGAAAATACTGGAAGGAAAGAGAAAGGGACAGGAAGTGACAAGAGTGCCATAAATAAATAAATAAATAAATAAATAAATAAATAAATCAGAACAAACAAAACGAAACAAAACAAACAAACAAAATGAGCTAACTAGCCAGGGTCCAGGGGGTTTGCTGAGACTGAAGCAACAACCTGGGACCATGCATGAACTGGACCTAGGCTCTCTACAAAGACGTAGCAGAAGGGCAGCTTGAGGATCAAGGCAGTGCTCTAGCAAGGGAAGTGAGGGCCATACAAGACACTGACTCACTTGCTAGCTTTCAGATCACTTTCCCTTTGAGAGACTGCTTTGACAGGCCACAGGGGAAGAGGACATGTAGAGTCCTGATACAACTTGATAAGCTGGGGTTACTGGGGAGGGGGCAGGAAAAGAAGGTGAGACCGGAACAGGAGGTGGGAAGGGACTACAAGGATGGTAATTGAATAAAATAAATACATGAGAAAATTTTTTTTTAAAAATCTTGGATATACAAATAATAATTTTATGACTTTGTTACCAATTTTTAGAAACATTTCAAAGTGATATAACTTAATGGAATTGAGAAGAGAATTGGTCCCTGAGATACTTGGAAAGAATTTTATTGTATCTTAAGAGTGAGACTTATTTGTGACTGGTCTCTCTTTGGGACGGAAAATGAAAGACTAGATTTACCTTCTCTCACTGGAATGTGTTAAGTGAAATGTGCTAAAAGACGTGGTAAGGGAGGTGAAAGATTAAAACTAGTGCTGCATTGTAAGTGTTCTGTTGTTTTGCCACACTTGTTTGTTCGATTTGAGTTATGGTTGATATAATTTAGATACCAAGTTTTCTTACAGGTTACACCTAAGTCAAAATGCATTAGAAAAGTGGAAAAAAAAAACTACTGGGGAAAGGCAATAAAATTATGGCCTGGAAATAAAATGTTCTGAGCTTATTTTTGGGAGATTTGAGACTGATAATTTAAAAAATTCCTTGTGATTCATTAGTTATCTAGAAACAGGAAAGCATTGTACACAAACAGTGCATATATTGAGAGGTTGGAGTGTGCTGAGAGGGTTTCAGCAGTCATTTCTGTTGTGAAACCGCAAGAAAAGATGGAATCAGAAATAAGCTTTCTGAAAATTGCACCTTCTGATTCTTAGGGACATGAAATTGACAGTTACGTAAAATAATGATTAACAGACACCATCTTGAGGTACATATCAGATTATGCTGACAAAGAGCTTGGTTGTTCTGTTTTGTTTTTTTCATAAAGCCACCAAACATTTTTTTCCTATAATATTAAAACTTTTTTGAATGTTTCAGGGCTTGAGAATTTTGGAAGAAAGTAGTAATATGACAGTGTTTAAACTTAGTATCCTTGGTACCTTAAAGTGCCCATGGTCAGTGGCACCCACCACCTCTGAAGACAGAGTACACAGGATCACTTTAACTCCAAATACAAGACTTTGAATTATGATATACCATACTTCTCTCTCCCACTTTATATCCAAAAGCTTTTTTCTCCTATAGGTTTGTTATCCTAGGCTCCTGAGGATCTCTGCAGCATGGCTTTTGTGGTAATATCAACATGCATGCCATAATCCCAAAAAAAAAAATTACAAAGACAATGTTACTTGTATACATATATTACTTGATGAAAAGAGTTTACAGTCAGCACTACAGAAAATGCATGTGTTTATTTTTAATTTTAACGTGTCTCATTTTTTAATGTCAATGTGTTTCTTTTGCATTTGAAGCATTAATAAAAAAAACATGTGTGTATGAGAGAGAGGAGGGAGAGAGAGAGAGAGAGAGGAGGAGGAGGGAGAGAAATTTGTCCACATACAATAAGAATTTGTGTCTGATTTGTAAGCCAGAGTATACCAAAAGTTCCAAAATAAATATTAGGTGGCAGACCTGTATTATTTTCGTTATCACAACTGATGTTTAGATAAGCAAAGAACATGTGAACGTGTAGTCACTTTTCATTTCTGCCTAATTCTTTAATAAAGGGCAATCTTGCAGTGGTTTTACTTTCTCAAGAAGAGTAGCAAAATCAAGAAACTGTCTAGTGCTGTGCTGTGACATACAAAAGGACATTAAAACAACTTATGAAAAACCTGGAAATGCTGGCTTTCTGAGACTTAAAAATACAAGGTTCCTCTTGTTATCTGTTTCTCTCTCTCTCTTACTCTCTCTAGCTCTCTCTTTTTCACTGAGTGATATTTACAATGATGTCTAAGCTTCAAAAAGAGAGTCATTTTCTTACAAGAGTACTATGAAGAAAATCTCTCAACATACTTTTAGAACAAAAGTTTCAGAGATAATATTTCTCTATGGAAATGGCTTATCTGACCTAAAAGTGGGGTCTTTGTCTCTTTTTCACATTTTTTTCCACTTGGAGAAAGAGTGCGTGGGAAGTAAAGATTCTTCTTCTCACCATGTTTTGCACATTGTCAGAATTTATTAACACAGTATTTTCAGAAGAATGACAGGGTTATTAGACATTTCATGGCAGAAACTCAAAACCAATTCTGCATCCTGTCTGGTCAAAACTTGTAAAATTTTCAAGAACTACAGAAGCAAAAGTGGGCTTCTGATTAATGTGCTAAATGAAAATTACAAAGATAGTAGAACTTGAGATGGAGACAGAAACTGAAAGTCAAATATATAAAGTTAAAATCCACAGAAGTGTGTGTGTAATAGATCCATGATAAAGAAAAGATAAAAAACATAAATAAAAGACTCAAGTCTCTTCCTATAGGACACACATGGAAACCACACTATGAAACAGTAGCTTTACCTGTCTAAAGGGAAAAACATGTAATTTATATTTATTTTCAAATAGCATAAATACTGTTTTCAATGAAGTCAATTTGTGGTCATTTTTTTTCTTTAGTAATCCAAGCCTTGCATAGTTCCCTTTTTATATTTTATCACAGTGAATTGTTTATCAATAAGTTTATAATTATGTAAAATGAAGTCAAAACATCATTTACTGTCAAAACTGTTCTATAAGTTGCATGGTTCTTGTATTCTAAACAATAGCCACTGTGGATTTTCAATTATCATAGAGATAATCATGTCACCAGCTTGCTTTGTTTTCACAGAGTAGATATAACATTTGATTTAAATTTTTCTCTCCTATTCTTTGCTTTCAAATATGCTGTTTTAAAAATCTATAATAAATTAAATGTGGAGATGAAGATTACTTGAAAATACTGCTTAATGTGTATAAATCCTAGTGTATTAGTTAGGGCTTCTATTACTGTGGTAAAGCATCATGAACCAATACAACTTGAGTGGATGTGTTTTTCAGCTTACAGTTCCACATCACCGTCTGTCAGTGAGGCACGTCAGGGCAGGAAATGAGATGGCAGGAACATGGAGGCTGGTGCTGCTGGCATTAAAGGATCAGGGTTTACTGGCTTGCTCCTCCTGCTCTGTTCATCCTCTGTTCTATAGTACCCAGGACCACCCCAGTTAGCAATTTCTGTGGGCTGTGCCCTGCCACATCAAGCTTTAGTCAAGAAAGCAAACCATAAGTTTACTCCAGGGTGTATCTGGCGAGGGGGGGTTTCCAGATTGATGTTTCCTTTTCCCAAATGACTCTACCTTGTGTGTGTGTGTGTGTGTGTGTGTGTAGTTGACATAAAACTAGACACTGCCAATACTCATCAATAAAATCTAAAGCAAACACAAACACACAAACATGAAGGCCGGCACACATGCACACACACCAGAGGGGGACAGAGGGACGGGAGAAGAAGAAATTAGAAGAATAATAGATCAAGTTCCAAATAGATAAAACCCAGTGTTTACCTTGGTTGGGGAAATGTTTATTATACAAATAAATATTGTGCTGATGTTTATATACTGGCTTGATGAGCTGATTGGTCCATTAGGCATATATGCGTTTTCAAAACTTATCTTTTGAGACATTTGATTGAATTCATTGCTTTATATACATTTGTATAAATTATGAAGGAGTATGGACAAATAAAAATGGAAGATATGGGGTATAAAGGTGTCTTAACAGTTAAGAGCACAGAGTGCTCTTCTGGAACAGCGAGGTTTTGTTCCCAGCATCCATTTGATGGTTTGGGACCATCTGTATCGCCAGCACTAGGTATTCAACTTCCTCTTCAGGCCTCTGCGGCATGTATGCAGCCAAAAAGCCATACACACAAATAAACCAAAAACATTTTAGAAACTGAAAATGGAATGTTATAAATAAACAGTTCGTAATTGACTGATTGCAGCGGATTGAGCAGGACTACACTTCCTGAACACTATCAGAAAGCCTAAATTTTGCTTATTTGTTGTTGATTTGTTTCTCAGTTAAAATCTTCTTCTGAGGTCCATCCTCTTGGCCTTTTGAGATGGGGATTGAGTGTTTTAGTCAGGGTCCTCTCTCTTGATTAGTTTCTTTAGATGTACAGATTTTAGTAGGTTTAGCCTATGTTATATGTCTATATGAGTGAGTATATACCCTGTGTGTCTTTCTGCTTCTGGGACAGCTCACTCAGGATGATCCTTTCCAGGTCCCACCATTTACCTGCAAATTTCATGATTTCCTTATTTTTCAAACAACCTATGAACCTGCCACAGAGGGTCTCTGAAAGGCTCTGCCCTTTCAAACTATCAAAGCAGATGCTGAGACTTATGGCAAACTGTTAGGCAGAGAGCATGGACACTTATGTAAGAAGTGGGAAATAGTAAGAGCTGGAGAGGACAGGAACCCCACAAGGAGAGCAACAGAACCAGAAAATTTGAACACAGGGGTCTTCCCAGAGACTCATGCTCCAACCAAGTATCATGCATGGAGATAACCTAGAACCCCTGCACAGATGTAGCCCATGGCAGTTTAGTGTCCAAGTGGATTACATAGTAATGGGAAGAGGGACTGCCTCTGACATAATCTGATTGGCCTGCTCTTTGATCACCTCCCCCTGAGGGGGGAGCAGCCTTACCAGGCCACAGGAAGATGACAATGCAGCCACTCCTGATGTGATCTGATAGACTAAGATCAGAAGGAAGGAGAGGAGGATCTCCCTATCAGTGGACTTGGGGAGGGGCATGTGAGAAGAAGGAGGAGGGAGGGGCTTATGGGGGATACAAAGTGAATAAAGTGTAATTAATAAAATAAAAAAAGAAGCACAAATCATAAAGCAAAAAAAAAATTCTCTGCAAGTGTCAGATGTGGTAAGAAAATGGCACGTTGGAGACATATTATGAACTAATTTATTTTTCTCAATATTTAAAATACAGCTCTGTTAGTTATATCTACTAGATATTTAAATACCCTATATCTGTTACATTGAGCTCCGTTTAGTGGTTGATGAAAAGCAATACGATAAGCTAATGCTTACAAAGATTTAATTACTTAACAGCTTTATTATTAAATCTTCAAAGGATTTTGAAGAGAGGGCTCTTAAATGTTAAAGTCTTAATTCAATAGAATTAATTAGTCATATTTTAGTGGAGGAAGACAATTTGGCAGGGTCCAAAAAGCAACAGACATGAGGATTCCAAAAATACTCAAATCTCTTATAGTATCCAGCATGTTAAAGGGGAAAACTTTTTTATATATATATATGATATAATAGTTCTATATATCATATTATATATATTAGAAATATATATCTAATAGTTATATATAACTATGTATATAATCTAAAATATATTTCAATATATAAACTATATGTATATATCTAATTGTTACATATATAAATCTAAATCTCTAAATCTGTAGGGAAACATTGTTATGTTTGGAATTAACATTACATGCATGCCTTCATTTCAACTGTTACTTTGAACATTGTACGACTTGATGTCTTTGTTTTCTTATCTTTTAAATTGAGGTGATTGATATATTCAAAGCAGATGCTAGCAGCATGTGATGAGAAGTCAAGAGAAGTTCTTTATAAAATAGAATAAACTGGGGATTTTTTTTTGTTAGTCAGAATCATTTGTTTATATAAATTAAAATCACTTTCCTGTTTTTCCAATGTAGTACAGTATTTTTAGGAGCAATCACGAATATCCTGATTAAGTTTGCACACAAAGAAGAATATACTTGTGCATTTATATGTGATTTCCACATATTTCACAAGTGTTAGAACTTTTAATAACATCAAGCAAACATAGAAGAAAGAACCCTAGAGTAAGAACAAATTATGAAATAATGGTCAGTGTTGATCCAAGAGTGGTTAGAGATGGAATAAATAAAACAACTGAGAATTACAAAAACAATAGAGATTAGAAAGTGTGATGTTGCTATTTTCCTAGGCATCTATGACATAATCGGTGCATGACCATGTGAGAAATAATGGTTTCACCTTGAAAGAAAAGTCAAAAGAAAAAGAAATAGTGTGATGTCTCTCTTATTTATATTAAATAATGAAATCAACCGATCACAGTGAAGTATTTGTTAAAAGCTGACATATACATCTACATCTTTCATTCTGTTATTGTTTTCCAGACAATGTTTCTTGTATACCTTTAAGGATCATTTTCATTAGTGATTAGAGATATGCAGCATATGAATCCATGGAGATCTTTAAAATGCTCACTCAGTCTTGAAAGAAGCAGATAACAATGCAAGTCCAAGAAAGGAGACTGGCAGAAACTTTTGAAGGATCCCATTGTTTCCTCCCCCACAGACACAGTGAGAGTCCAAGTGGTTGGTGCATCTCAATAATATTTGGAAACAAGAAAGAGAAAATAAGTAAACATTTTAACACGTGTGTAAGAGAAGTTATGGGTTATAGATTTAGTAAGCATGATTATAAAATTAGTATCTTTTTTTTTTCAATGCAGTTTATTCAGGAACCTTGAACAATCCGCAGACCCTGGGGAAAGCCAGCCCACAGCTTAAATAGCCTCTGGGTAGCCAACCCAGGCATGCCACGTGGGCAATGCAGATAGGTCCACATACATGGAAGCAAGCCAGATCCTCAGCCTTAGCCAAATGTGGAATTGTTCATGACAGAGAGCACTCACCATCGGGAAGGTGGAAGGCAGAAACCAGCTCCATCTTTAAGGCACAGCATTCCGCAGCTCTCTACAGTTCCCCCTTTTTGTTTTAGACGCATCAGGCAAGAGTAGAGGTCTGATCTCTGATATTAGAAATAAATTGGGACTTTGTACCGATGTTCATTTAGGTGTCATCCACCCAAAGAGCATCAGACTCGTCCGATACCTTTTTCTCAGAGGCGGGACCTGGGGCATCAACCCGCATGCAATCAGACATGCTCTTCTCTGGGTCCAAAGCGGCTGACCCTGAGTGCAGTGCTTAGCCTCGCATCCTGAGCGTAACATTTTAGCTTTTTATGGTATCCAACCATGCTTGGGGCGAATGTCCTGCTTCAATGGCTGTAAAGGCCTGAATGATCATGGCTGCATCACACTGTTGTGAGACTCTAATCTTGCATATATACCACAGGCAAACCAAGGAGACCAACACCAGAAGGCCTGCTAATGCTCCCATGCCTGCCCATTCCTTCAGATGATTCATGGTTGCAGCAATCCATGATGATAATCCTGTGGCTAGTCCTGCGTCCACTCTGGTAGTCCACTCTGTGACAATGGCCACTCTCAGCTGCTCCATCGTAGTATCGAATTCTCCAGTCCAATTACCTAAAATATAGCTCGACAATTGTTTAGACAGATTTGCAGCACAGGAAAAATTCTCATGTTATATGCTAGTGACTCAAAGTCCAGCATATTTTCATTGACAGCCAAGTTGAGCGATTTGCCATAGGGTATTAATTTGCTCCTGCACGAGGTCAATCCTCTGATTGAACACCATCAAGCTTCCTTTTAGTTGAGCATTAATTCCTTTATGTACAACTAAGGCATGAGCTACATTGGCTAAATGATTATTCAGGATCTGAGCAGTCTGCCCAGTATGGCTCATGGCTAATGCCCTGGTGGTAGCTCCAACAGCCGCCACTGAGATGGTAGTAACAATGGTGGCTGTAGTTCCAAGATCCCTTTTCTGTCTGAAGAGATGCTGAAAAAGCCTTTGACAGAATTCAACATCCATTCATGTTCAAAGTATTGGAGAGATCAGGGATACAAGGCACATATCTAAACATAGTAAAGGCTATATACAGCAAGCCTATAGCCAACATCAAACTGAACGGAGAGAAACTTAAAGCAATCCCACTGAAATCAGGGACAAGATAAGGCTGCCCACTCTCTCCATATCTCTTCAACATAGTGCTGGAAGTCCTTGCTAGAGCAATAAGACAGTTGAAGGAGATCAAGGGGATACAAATTGGAAAGGAAGAAGTCAAATTATCACTATTTGCAGATGATATGATAGTATACGTGAGTGACCCCAAAAACTCTACCAGGGAACTCCTACAGCTGATAAACACCTTCAGCAAAGTGGCCGGATACAAAATTAACTCAAAAAAATCAGTAGCCCTCCTGTATACAAAAGACAAAAGGGCTGAAAAAGAAATTAGGAAACACCCTTCACAATAGCCACAAATGACATAAGGTACCTCGGAGTAACCCTAACGAAGGAAGTCAAAGACTTGTATAAAATTAGTATCTTAAAATTATGCCATGGGTCTTCAGATATATGCTCTCTAAATATGTTGATAAAATGTTAAGAAATATTTTATTTCAAATTTATTTTTTTCTTTTCTTTATTTATTTATCTTATTATTAGTTACATTTTATTAATTCTGTATCCCAGATGTATCCTGCTCCCTCATCTCCTCCCTGCCCCTTTCCAAGTCCACTGATTGGGGAGGACCTCCTCCCCTTTCATCTGACCCTTTTTTTTTCAGGTATCTTCAGGACTGGCTGCAAAGCCCTCCTCTGTGGCCTAGCAGGACTGCTCCTCCCTTGGGGGGTGGGGAGGTCAAAGAGTCTGCCATTGAGTTCCTGTCAGAAATAGTCCCTGTTCCCCTCACTTTGGGAAACCAATTGGTTACTGAGCTACCACAGGCTACATCCAAGCGGGGGTTCTAGGTTATATCCATACATGGTCCTTGGTTGAATGTCAGTCTCAGAAAAGACCCCTGTGCCCAGATATATTTGGTCCTTGTGGAGCTCCTGTCCTTTCCCCATCATACTAACTCCTCCTTCTTGTATATGATTCCCTGTACTCTGCTGAAGGTTTGGTTATGAGTCTTAGTATCTGCTTTGATACTATGCAGGGTAGAGTCTTTCAGAGGCCCTCTGCGGTAGGCTCCTGTCCTGTTACTTGTTTTCTCCTACTTCCAATGCACATCCTGTTTGTCTTTCTAAGTGAGGATGGATCATCTTACCCTGGGTCTTTCTTGTTTGTTTTCTTTAGGTGTACATATTTCATTATGTTTATCATATCTTATAGGTCTATATAAGTGAGTATATACCACATATGTCTTTCTCCTTCTGGGGCACCTCACTCAGAATGATCTTTTCTAGTTCCCACCATTTGCCTGCATATTTCATGATTTCCTCGTTTGTATATGATTTATTTTCAACATAGATTTATTAGTCTTTGCATCAAAAAAAAGCTGCCTTAGATAGTTGTCTATTTTCATTTAGGCAAGTTATCATCAGTCTCCAGAGAGGGACTTCAAACTCAGTATACTCCTTTAGCAAATAAAAGTAAAATAGACAAAAACCAGTATGGGTGGAGTGGGGAGTGTATAAACAACTTGAGAGAGAAGATAAGCTGGGAGTCAGATCCTGACTATGTCAGTAGAACTGAATAAAGACATAGACTGTCTATTTAAACCTAAACCCCCTTTAATTTACTCAATAGAACTAATTTTAGTGTTTCTTTCTATTTTATTTGTGAATTAAAATAATGCTACATTAAGGCTTTGAGAAGAAATACCTATGAATGAAATGATTGATACTTAGCAAGATAGCAACATCAATACTCTAATATTAAACATTTACATAGAAGACTGTAGCCAACAGTTAGATTTGGACATACAGTCAAACCGTTATCATGGGAGCTGTAGAAGAGACAGAAAGCATTTGACTCACCATTATTCCTCATCCTACTATGAAGAAAATGATTTACATGATGCTTTATCCGACTATGAAGAAAGTGGATGCTCAATAGTACTGATAAGAGAAATGGCAGAGTGGTCTCTCTGGCCAAAATGATGGACACTAGAGGTATAATCCATTTTTAGAACCTTCCCTTTTTTTTCTCTCTAGGTAGTTTTCCTGTGTAATTCATAGCTTTTCCAAATAACAAGTATTACATACTTTTAAACAAAATGTTAAATACATAAAGTCAGAAACCAAACCTTTTCTTCAACGAGATCATAAAATAATTTTGTTAAACTTCAAAGAACTGAACTAATCTAATCTAACAACAACAAAATGATTAAATGTGGTGCTCTCAGACTTTGGACTGAGCATTCAAGTTCTTGTGCTTTTGTTTCATTTAAGAAATAAATTTAGCAATAGTATATTTGAAATACCCTGGTCAAGACAAAATCATGAGTGCTGGCATTCATGGTAAACAAAACAAAAATCATGAAAATGGAGATATTATCACAATAACTGGATGGATAACTGAATGGATAACTGAAAAGAAAAACGGTAGAATTGATAAGAGATAAAAGTGGTGTTAGCAATAGTGAAGAAGTGGAGGATGATGACTATTCTTTTGAAAAAGGGCAAGATCTAAACAAAGAAGACAGCTTTCTTCAAATATTTAAAATGTTTACATGGTTGAAGTGGGTCTGGTAATTCTATGGAGTACTTTAGAGGCTGGGAATTTTCTTGGCTAACACTCAGTGACTTTTTCATTAGGTGTGGGGTCACAAATGCACAGTCTGCTTTTCCCTAGGCTCCTTCCTGGGATATGGCATATATTCTCAGTTCTCAAAAGCTCGTCCTCACTGGCTCACAGGTGGCCTTAGAATTCTTCCAGCTACATTTCATTCAACCACTGCCAATAAATTAGCAAGCCTAGCCAGCCTCAGTGGTGCTATCAATTTGATGCCCTGTTGTATAAACATTAGAACAACATTTTATCATCTAAAATCCAGAATTTCTGTATTACGTTTGTTTCCATAAAAGAAAAGTGGTAAAATTTTCAAACACTGTTGCAATCTCTGACTCTAACAATAAATGATGTTGAGATAATTCTCAAATCTCAATAGAATCACCAGATGGCATGTTTTCTAGAAAAGTCAAATTAATAACAATGTATTTTTACATTTTGCAGTACAACATCAAGCCTAATAATAAGATCTGAATTCTGAAAATACTAGACAAATCTGCAAGTATAACAGTCTCCTAGCGAACATCCTGTGAATTCATAAATATTTACATGTTACAAGTTATAATTATGTAGCACTGGGGAAAAAGGAAAATGTAGCTGTATATTTATATCCTACGTGAATATAAAAGAACATTCATAAATTACAAATGTGCACTGTTCTAAGAAGTATACCCACTGAGCTTTTTTTCTTAAGACCAATACATAAGACAAGTTTGTACCTCCAACACATCACTGGAATAAAAATTATAATTGTAAGTCTGAATGACTATTGATTGCTTATTACAGTTTCTATTAATAGTTCCACATGGTTATGCATGAACACATCATTGTAGGTAGTTGACAATGTAAAAGGGGAAGTCTGCATTGCTACAGGGATAATCCTTCTTAAGAAACTGACAAGCATGATTATACAAAGCACTGCAAAGTATGTATTTGCTTTGAAACAATTGCCTAAAATAGCACAGTTAAATGCTATCTTGTTATTACTGTGTATATTAGTTGGTCTGCATAGCAAATTCTATATTATAGATCTCTCAGAACACTGGTAGAAGTCACTGCATACAACAGGATTTTAGCATAGACAACTTATGCATATGTTACTTTTCGGTTATCCCAACTATTTGAAAATAAGAATTGAGAATTACTTCCTGTAATTGTACATTATGCATTCTAAGAAATAATCATAATTTAGATTAATTTTAACAGGTTACTTTCGTACTCCACATTTGATTTTTTTAACCCCCAAAATTTTCAAATTCTTTAATTGCTTTGTGTCTATATTTCATGTGAATCTCATCATGTACATTCTATACTTAAGCAAATTCAGTTTTAAATTGTCTAATCTCTGAGACTTACCACACATATATGCAGTGACCTCCAGTCTTCTGATCAAATTTGGGGTTAGTTACTGTCATAATCAAATATATTCTCATATCTTATTTGAACAAATCATGCAGGAATTGAATACAATTTTTATGAACACTAGCAATATGTTCACTTCTCCGATAATTTTGACATTAAAATTCCATCTTAATAATCCCATCCTTCAGGCTTTGAAGACTCTTAAGGTATTAAAGCAAAAATTATCCTAAGCAGTTAGATTATAATGTATTTAAAGATTAGAAATTTCATGTTGAATATTAACTGCTCTATTTTCCAGGAAAAGAAAACTATGCTGATTTCTTCTATAATTTATACATTTCATAGCCAGTCTATCCAAGTTTTAACCACAGCCATAGGAAAATGGACTTAAATGCTACATAAGTTTTCAAAGGTGTGTGTAATTACAAAGTTTGATGAATCAGAAGTATTTGTAACAGTGATTTTATTTCAAAATATGCTCCTGAGTTATTAAACATTAATCACATAAAATGTTTCAGTGTAGCTAAATCAATTAACTAAAGTAGTTAACCCTAGTACTGAAAACAGAAGCACTCTGACTTTTTAATTCTAGGTAATAGGTTAGATATTCATTGTGCATGATATCTCTTTGGCACAATGGGAGATACGAAAAAGATATGATTTATTAGATGAGAGCTTCCTCTCATCTCATATCTAGGGATATCATCAGTTACATCTTTCTACTCAAAAATTTCCAGATGTGACACACTCATAAGGATAGAAGCCATTCTTATTTTCTATTTTCTCTGAAGAATGTTTCAAAACTGTTACTCATTTGAAAAGGAATTAAAAATTCAACGCTTTTCTAAACCTTGTTATAGTTTATGACCACGATTTTATAAAATATTATCTTTTACCAAGCAATGGTTTAATGAAACACATCTTGAAAACTAAAAAAAAAAGAAAAAAGTATGTCCTAATATTCTTTTTCCGATGTTATCATCCCCAATAAAAAGTGAACAATGATCATGACAACTTCAAATGTATACCATATCTATATGCTACATTCTGCTGACTACATGTAGTACCACTATCTATTGGTACCAACCAGAAAAACACTTACTTCCAAGCTGATTCCCGTATGTTTAAAAAAATTTTACTGGGTGTGTGTATGTGTGTGTGCTTGTGTGTTGTGTCTCTGTATGTGCTTGTGTGTGTGTGTGTGTGTGTGTGTGTGTGCTTTTATTTGTGAATAACTACAAATCTGTGGATGCTGTATGTGCGTGCATGGCTTCACTGTGGCTTATCGGTCATGGATTGGTCTTCTCTAAACATCAATCCTAAAACTCATTTTGAGAATAGGGAATTTCTACATGAGAGTGATACCCAGAAGTGTTTTGCTCTTCAACTGTGATAGAAAATACTCAGTAACCAATTGGTTTCCCAAAGTGAGGGGAACAGGAACTAATTCTAACAGGAACTCGATGACTGGCTCTTTGGTCTCCCCACCCCCGAAGGGAGGAGCAGTCCTGTTAGGCCACAGAGGAGGGCTTTGCAGCCAGTCCTGAAGATACCTGATAAAACAGGATCAGATGAATGGGGAGGAGGTCCCCCCCATCAGTGGACTTGGAAAGGGGCACGGTGGAGATGAGGAAGGGAGGGAGGGAGGGACTGGGAGGGAATGAGGGATCGGGACACGGCTGGGATACAGAGTTAATAAAATGTAACTGATAAAAAAAATAAAATAAAAAAAAAATAAAATAAAATTTTTGTGCTACAAAAAAAAAAAATTAAGCTACTTAATATTTAAAAAAAAAAAAAAAAGAAAAAGAAAATACTCCAAAAGACTGTCTCAAAATGTCAACTGAATCATTCCTTTTAGTTCTATGTGTTGACTTAGATCACCTGTGACATTTTTTCAGCAAGTCTTATTTAGGACCACTTTCTGTGCCCGAGAGATTCTTAGTGGTTAGAAACAGGAGACTTATAAAAACAACAACAAACAAAAACAAACCTAGGTATGGAGGAGTTAATTTATCTAGCCACAGTCTCCTTATTTTTTAAATTTTTATTTATCATTTATTACAATTTATTCACTTTGTATCCCAGGTGTGGCCCCTTCCTTCCCCATCTCCTCCCAATCCTGTCCTCCCTCCCTTTTTTCCTCTTATGCCCCTCCCATAGTCCACTGATAGGGGAAGACCTCCTCCCCTTCTATCTGACCCTAGCCTATCAGGTCTCATCAAAGCTGGCTGCATCATCTTCCTCTGTGGCTTCCGGCCCCCAAGGAGAGGTGATCAGAGAGCCTGCCACTGAGTTCATTTTAGAGAAAGCCCCCTGCTAATCTTACTAGGGACCCCTTGGAGACTGAGTCTATAGGCTACATATGAGCATGGGTTTTAGGTCCTCTCCATGCACCGTCCTTGGTTGCATGGCCCTCAGGACCCAGTGTGTGTGTGTGTGTGTGTGTGTGTGTGTGTGTGTGTGTGTGTGTCTGTTGGTCTCCTTTTGGAGCTCCAGTCCCCTCCAGGTCTTTCTATCTCCCCCTTCTTTCATAAGATTCCCTGCACTCTGCCCAAAGTTTGGCTATGAATCTCAGTGTCTGCTTCGATGCCTTGATCAGAAGTCTTTCAGCGGTCCTCTGTGGAAGGCTCCTGTCCTGTTCCCTGTCTTCTCCTGCTTCCGATGACTATCGTGTTTGCCCCTCTGAATAAAGATTGAATATCTTCCCTAGACAGTCTCTTTATTTCATGTAATGTTTCCACATCAAATCTGAACAGGACCACTTCAGCCAAATGTAATCACATTTTTTAAACTGTGTTTCAACATTTCTGAAGATATTAACAAGGAACTGACCCAGACACTGTACGTAAAGCCTTTTTGCAAGGACGATGTTCCTTATACTACATTTTTTTTTTCCTTTTAGTTAACTAAAGGTACAGGGAAAACACAGATTTGAAATAAGAGAAACTTGAAGAAAATAAATATAGTTAGGGAGAGTAACTAGCTCATTGAAAATAGTTGATAGTGATGGAAAACACTGGAAAAGTTGAGAATTACTGTACAATTACTTAACCAGACAGTGCGGAAGCTAAAGACCTCATCCATTAGCTTTTATTCAGCCTTATTCGTGATACAATGGTGAAGGTAACTTTTCTAGTCACAAGTCGACCAAAACAATTGGCCAAGAAAACAGTTTAGGTTTATGTGTGTGTGTGTGTGTGTGTGTGTGTATACACACTCAGTATTCCATATATATATATGGAATACTGAAAATTCTTACAATAAGAAGTTGGCAAAGACATAAGGCTTGAGTCCTAAGGGCATATATAGTAAGTGCAATATACATAACAGTATATTGTCTGAGCACTGGGGGAAATCTTTATCAGTAACATGTAAATCCCAAAGTTTCTTTTCTTTATTTAGATCACTACTTTCTTTTCCAACCATAGTATGTCCTCAGTGCTAAATACGGTTCTAGTCATAGTTTTTCTTTAAAAATCTTTCTCCAGTGTGTTTTGTAGCACAATAATTTACAATTATCTATTATGGACATGCATACAAATTAGCAACAAAGGACACTGCATATTTTTATATTTATATTTTTATGTGCTGAAAACAAGTGTTTGCTGTATTTATGTTTGTATTTAATGAACTTTATATGTGCTTCAACTTTAGTACAGTTGAAAGCTCTTTTGTTGTCAGGGATTTTTCTGGAAAACATAAAGCTATACATGTTATTACAGTTTTGGGTTGGTGGATGTGATGGCTGGAGTTAATGTCATAGCACTACAAATTAGAATTACATGAGTTGGAAATATCAGCGGAAGACATTTCCTGATTTCCTTAATACGGCATGATCTACCCAACAGTGGGTAATATATATATATATATATATATATCAGAAGGAAAATGATTCACTGTTTTCTGTTCTGCCTTACAATTTTGCTGCCAATATTGAGTTATCTAGTTGATGTTATTGCGAGTTTCTTTACTGATATCAGATTCAGCATTTCCAGTTTCCATCACTGACTTTGTTTTCCAGGACTACAGCATTCTCAACCACTCAGAAATGAGACATCTGTCATTGCCACTTTTTAAATTTTTATTTATTAAATCATCGTCATCATCATTAATTACAATTTATTCACTTTGTATCCGGCTGTAGTACCCTCCCTTCTCTCCTCCCAGTCCCATTTTCTCTCCATCTTCCCCCACTATGGCCCTCCCCTAGCCCATTTATAGGGTAGGTCCTCCTAACTTACTTTCTGACACTAGCCTATCAGGTATAAAGAGTGCAGGGAATCTTATAAAAGAAGGGTGAGATAGAGAGACCTGGAGGAGACAGGCGCTCCACAAGGAGATCAACTTTGTACTGCATAAGCTATAGAGTTCCCTGTGTAGGATAAGAATGTTGAAAGAGACACTGGAGGCTGGGCTTGTGAAGTTTTAGAGGGAAGCCAAGACTTCATTGGAGCCATTCATGTGATAGTTTGGTTGTATCTTTTGATAACGAGTTACATAAAAGGAAAGGAAATAGATGCAGAACAAAGAAAGTCAAGGCAATATTGAACAAGTAAAAATTCAAAATAAAAGTAAACAGATGCTTATAATGTATGTACACAGTTTAAATTGTCTAGCAATCACAGAATAGTTTAGTTTGTTGAATAACAGTATATTATATCAGTTGTTTTTCCATTGCTGTGATAAAATCATGAGCTCAAGTGACTTATAAAAGGAAAATTTTATATTGGCTCACATTTCCAGAAAGATAAGAGTCCATTAAGGCAGGGAGGCATGGCAATGCCTGCCAAGTATTGCAACTGAATCAGGAAGTTGATAGTGTACATCTTAAGGACAAGAATAAAGCAGATAAAGCAAGCTGGCAGTGGGACAAGGCTATGGCATCCCGAGCCAATATCCTGAAAGGAACTTCCTGTAGCAAGGTTACACCTTCCAAAGTCTCCAAACAGTGTTATCAACTGGGACCATTTTAAAATTTCTGAACCTGTTGAAGATGTTATCATTCAAATCATCACATTATACTCACTGGCTTCCAGTACGTCTATAGCTACATAGTAATGCAAAATGCATTTAGTTCAACTTTAAAGGTTGTCTTTTAATCCTGAACACTATTAAGTACCAAGGCAATTAGATAGCTCCCATGTGAATGGCAAATTACATACTTGTAACGCACAATAGCATGGTGTACACATTCCCATTCCAAAAGGAAGAAATGTGGATATAATGAGGAAATACTGGACCAAAGGAAGACTGATATCCAGAAGAAAAAACACAAAATCTTGTAGTTCCAACTTTAATGTCAAAGGACTAAGATAGCTCAACCATTCCAACTTAGCTGCCTAAAACCTCTCTCTCTCTCTCTCTCTCTCTCTTTCTCTCTCTCTCTCTCTCTCTCTCTCTCTCTCTCTCTCCATGCTATCTATGTATATTTGTTTGGTACAGGTCTCAGAGTCCTGAAATCCTAAACAGCTTGGTGTCTCCACTGAATTCTAGGCTTCAGGTTCAGATTCATTTTATTATTTTCTTTAAATCATTTATTTATTTATTTATTTATTTATTTATACAATTTATTCACCTTGTTTTTGTAGCCCCATCTCTCAATCTCCTCCAGGTCCCATCCCACCCTCTCCCCTTATCCCTCTCCCCTATTCCACTGATAAAGTAAGTCCTCCTCCTCTACTATCTGACTCCCATCAGGAATGCCTGGATACTCTTCCTCTGTGGCCTGGGAAGGCCACACTGCCAGGAGGAGATGATCAAAGAACAGGTAGCCAAGTTCATGTCAGAGACAGCCTCTGCTTTCCTTACTAGGGAACCCACTTGGAGACTGAGCTGCCTATGGGCTAATTCTGAGTAGGGGTCTAGGTCCTTGGGTGATACATTAGCCCCTGCAGGCCCTTCTGGGCCCAGATATTTGGTTTTGTTGGTCTCCTTGTGGAGCTCCTGTCTCCTCCATTTCTTTCTATCTCCTCCTTCTTCCACAAGACTTCCTTGCCCTCTGCCCGAAGTTTGGCTGTGAGTCTCTGCATCTGCTTAGATCCCCTGCTTGGTGTAGTTTTTCAGAGGGCCTCTAAGGTCAACTTGTTATCAAAATGTAGCTTAATTTGATCTTAAATATATAAGAACAGTATAATACAAAATTTCAAAGTAGTCACTCTCAAGAAATTAAAAAAAGATTTTAAAATACTAGCAAACAGATACAGTTATCATTAAAAATTATGCCATATTATGGCATAAGTACTTTCCATCTACCACCAAATAATGCAAAATCAGGTAATTAAAATTACTTAGCTTGATGATCATATCAACAAGGTAAGTAAAAAAAAAAAACCACTTGGCATTCCAGTAAATAGATAAAGCTGTCAATAATATTTTGATTTCATACTACTGTAAATATTTGTAAACTATAAGTTCACAGAATATTCCTTAGCTCAGTACAAGTGTTCTATTAACATCTCTGATGATCAATTCTCTTTGTCATCTTGATTGGATTTAGAATCACTAAGGAGATACAGCTCTGGAATATCATTAAGATCCAGTGATTTTTCTGGGCCTTTTTAAGAGAACTCCTCTGCCACATGTTGCAGGACTTGGGCCTGTTTGAAGCCTCAAAGGCAGAACCTACATCTCTCTCTCTCTCTCTCTCTCTCTCTCTTGCATTATCCATGCCGCTAAAGCTATCACAACATATACCACATCACAAGTCAACTGTCAGCTTGAGGCGGAGCCCTGCCCTCCCTATGGTCTCATTCTCAATTTGGAAGCTTAGCTGGATGGCTCCTGCTTGGAGGGATCACTTTTCTTTGTCCCAGGACTTAGCAGAGGTTTCTCCTTAACTGACTACTCTCCTTAACAATTATGTCTTCTCCAGCACAAGTCTGGCTACAATTTCCTGCTTCCCTTGTATTCTTTTTGCTTAAAACTGAACACTTTGTGTCTCTTTCTGCCCCCAGTTTTTTCATTATATAATTGCATAAGCTTTCTCAATAACCACCATGCCACAGATTCAATGTCATATTGCCTTTGAAATTCCTCCATGAAGGAAATTAGCCCATTCTTTTAAAGTATCACCTCACACAAAGTGCTAAAACAAGAGCAGAAGGCAGCCAGAATTTTTTTTTCCAAAATATCACAGAGACAGCCTGTAGCCCAATTGCTGATACTGGTTCTCTCTGAAACCTTTTGAACTGTTCCTCCACAGATTCTATTTCTTTCAGTGCTGATGCTTCCACACAGCTGCTAGAAAGGCCCATATCTCTGCGCTTATGGCATTCACCTACGCTGCAGATAAAAAGTTTCAGTCTTCCACATTCCTCCAAAACAAACACACAAAACCCAAAACCAGATAAACAGGAAGCAAACACACTCGTGTTATTCACAGCAACAGCTCACTTTGGGCTGACAACACCTGCCTTGGTTATTTTTCTGTTGCTGTGATGAACACGATGGCCGGAACACAGGCAGCTGTGGAAGGAAGAAAATTTCAGCTAAACCACAAGTACAAACCAGAAAAGCCAAATTGGAAATGAGATGAGTCTATGAAATATTGAAGCCCACTCTTAGTGACACACTTCCACAAGGCCATACCTCCTGCATATCTCTACAAACAGTTCCATAAGCTGGGGTCCAATATACCAACCCTTTCTTATTGTAATTATCATCAATTTTATCACAGAACATACAAAGCATGCTGGTACTTAAAAACTGAGCCGTAATTTCTAAAAGAGAAATATCGGGAATAGTGTATCCCAAACAGTGCAGTTAGCTTTAAGGACGCCATAGCACAGATACTCCACGGATTCCCGGGACTGAGATTTTATACACAATCTGTTATATTAAGTATTTAAGTATGTTAAGTATATAAAGCTACTGTATATGAAGAAATAGTTATCTGTGCTCATCTTTCTTATGGTAGTATTTGGCATGGCAGGGAAAGCACGGCCAGGTTACTGGCTTTTGCAGCCTATGGCTGTTCTCACATTTGCCGCAGATTAAGAAGTAGAGAATGGGGAATTTTGGCCTCAACTGGCTTTCTTGGTTATTCTTGTATTCAGTCTAAAGCCCTAACAGGTGGAGTTCAGAGAAAGCCTTACTCAATAAATATCTTCTAGAAAGTACTTTGATGGTTATTCCAGAGCTATATCTCCTAAGTGATTCTAAATCCAAGCAAGATGACAAGGAAGATTGACCACCACAGATAGTAATAGAACACTTGAATTGAGCTAAGGAATATTCTGTTACTTACAGTTTACAACGATGTGAAATCAAAATATTCTTTAAATTTATTTATTAATTATTTATACAGAGTTCTGCTTACATGTATGCCTGCATGACACAAGAGGACACCAGATCTCATTACAGATGGTTGTGAGCCAACATGTGTTTGCTGGGAGTTGAACTCAGGACCTTTGGAAGAGCAGTCAGTCCTCTTAACCTCTGAGCCATCTCTCCAGCCCCTGAAATGAAAATATTATTGACAACTTCATTTATTTATTGGGATGCCAAGTGGTTTTATTTTACTAACCTTGTTGATAAGATCAATTGTAAAATGATAATTTTAATTACCTGATTTGCATTTTTTGGTGTTACATGTTTGACTTAATGTTAGCATGGTATAACTTTTAATAACTGTATCTGTTTATTAATATTTTTAAATATTATCTAATTTCTTGAGAGTTACTAATTTGAAACTTTGTATTATACTGTTCTTATCATATCAAGATCAAATTAAGCTATCTTTTGATAATGAGTTGAGCCTACTTTGCAACTAGAGAATTAAGTAAAGGTAATTTTATGGCTAGCATGATGGCTCAGAGAGTAAGGCATTTGCCATCAAGCCTTACGCCTTGAGTTCAGTTCCCAGAATTCTTACAATAAAAATAAAGAATAAATTCTCCTAAGATTCCTTCCCTCTGACTTCTACTGGTAGGCTTGTGGAAGTAAAAATACACACATACATGCACAAAATAACTAAATAAATATTATACAAAATAAAATCTCACTTTTATATTTATATGATACTCAGTGTATTATTGTTAGATGGTTCTTGAATTACTGATACTGTGTTAATAAAAATTAGTTTGTACTCTTTGTGTGAGTTGAGAATTGGACACATAAATTATTAGTCATCCTATTAACTATTTTACATAAACTTCAAACTATTGAGTTCATCTTTGTATATTTTACTTACAAAATTACCTTATTGCTGCTATTGTTTAGTTTTCTCATGTTGTTTTCTAAGAAAGTGCTATGAAATTGAACTGTACATCATTGAAAGGATCATTTGTACACTATTTGAAGCTTTGTTCTGTAGTTCCTCAACTTCTGAGTTTTATTTTTCTTCTCATTTTTTTTTCTTATTGGACTTCATTGTAATCTATATTTAAATCTTCTGAAAATAATATTCTTTCTAAAGGGTGGATGACCCCCCCAAAAGGCACATATGGGAAATGCTAATTAAACAGTGTGGGAGTGTAGAAAACAAAATTCAGATGACTATATATTTTCTTAGGGTTCCTATTGCTATGATAAAACACCATGACCAAAGCATCTTGGGGAGAAAGGGGTTTATTCTATATAACAGCTCTAATGGGCAACTTCAGATATAAGATACTCTCTTAACATATAAACCTAGAAGTAACTACTTAGAAGGTGTTTCCTTCCCAAGTCCTGTTCTTAAATCCTTTGAGTTGGTCTAAATGTTCTCCTTGCCATCTATTTTTACCACTCTATCCTCTCCAGGAATTTTCCAAATTGATCACCTCTGCATATTGATACTGGGTTGACATTTTCCTCTTGGAAGACCCAAACGACTAGTACATAATGCCGACTTTGAGAGTCAAAAAATATGTTCAACAAAATAAGGTCCACTTTGAAATATATATGGAAAGAATTAGTGTAAACCCAGGATCATCAGCTACATAAATTCCATTTAATTAAATAATAAATACTAATATTCTCCAAAATATCCCAGAATGTAGTGATTCCCTAACTTATTCAATAACAACAAATTTTATTCAGTCTGTTCATTCAGTTGGAGCATAAAAACATTCAAGTGTCATTTATACAAGGACTGCATTTGCAGACCATTTGCTAGCACGTGCACACACCCACTCTATCCTTACCTTGAGGCCAAAGGGCCTCAAAACACATGGCTCAGTGTACTGTTTTCTTTTGAAATACAATTGTTGAAAAACAGAGCAATTGTTGAAATACAAAGTCACAATTCGTCATCAAAAGATGTAAGGGCAAGAATTCAAGGCAAAAAGCAAGAAGACAAATTGGACTCTATAGAGGAGTACATTTCTGCCTTAAACCTTATGGCGTGCTGAGACTGCTTTCTCACAGCACCCATTATTGCAAACCCAGGGGTGTTCCCTTTCACAGTGAACTGAGTCCTCCCATCAATAATCAATCAAGAAAGAAAATGTACCACAGGAAAACTTCTTTAAATTAAGGTTCCCTCTTCCAAAATGACTTTAGATTGTGTCAAAATGACATAAAACTAGTCACCAGGAGTAGTTTATGTGGGAGTTGTGTGTGCGGGAAGATAAATGAGGGTGTATATAATCATAGTTTATTCTATAAACGTATGAAATTCTGATTTATGCTTTCTAAAATCTTATCTTTTAAATTAAGACTTTTAGAACTAAGTAGTTCAAGTATCTTTGCAAAATTTTGTACAAATTTTAATTATTTTATTATAAATGTTAATGTACTTTTAATAGTTTTCTTAGGTCTTTAAGAATTTCATAGAATATGTTTTGGTATCCATCCCACTTTCCTCTCTCTTCCCCAATGCATAGCCATCCATTCACCTCCCATTCAATGACTCAATGCCATGTTCTGTTTTTGTTATTTGTTTGTTTGTTTCATTTTCACCAAGACCGATTTGTAGTACTCAACTATTCTTGTTTCTATAGGCTTCCACGGGCACATGGTCAACTTCAAAGATCTAGACTTTTAAAGAAAATCGACTCTCCCTCTCCAAGGAGGTAACATTTACCATCAGCTCTATACCTAGCAATGGATTTTTATGCCTAATCCCCTCCCCAGGTTGGGATTTTACCAATTATTTTTTGCCTTCTACTTGTCTTTTATATGCTGTCACAGACATTGTGGGATCATATGCCCAGAAGACACTGTCATTGTAGTCACCTACAACCTTTGAGCCTTATACTCTTTCCTCCCTTTCTTTTACAATGTTCCCCTAGCTCTGCTAGGAGATAGTGTGATGTACATTTTTTATTTAATTCTCAGAAATATGCAATATTTTATATTCTATGCCTAGGTCAGTTGTGGGTCTCTGTGTTAATCACCATGTACTGTCAAGAAAATCATTTCTGATGAGGGAGATGCATTAATGTCCGGTCACAGTAAGCTTGTAGGGGTCAGTAAATACTATCTCTATTTTACAAAAATAAGCACATTAGGCTTTCCTCTAGAGCAATGGTTCTCAGCCTTCTTAATTCTGTGACCCTTTAATACAATTCCTTGTATTGTGGTGACCCTCAACCATAAACTTATTTTGCTGCTACTTCATAACTATAATTTTGCTACTGTAATGAATTGTTACATAATTATCTGATATACGGGATATCTGATCTTTGACTCCTGTGAAAGGGTCTCTCAACCGCAAAAGAGGCTGTGACCCACATGCTGACAACCATTGCTCTAGAGCCTATAAAATGTATAGCTATAAGTTCTCAGTCCACTAATACTGCCAGAGATGGGTTTCATCATATGAAATGGGCTTAAGTCCAAACAGAAAGTGACTGACTACTCCCAGGACATTTATGCCCTTGATGTACCAGTGAGCACCTCTTAGCAAATCAATCACTGCAGGTTTCAGAGTTAATGTCTGGGTAAAACTGATTATTACTTTCCTTTCCAATAGCATGTAGTGCACCTTCCAATACTATAAAAGTTAAACGGTAGAGACAGGTTTCCAGAAGTACTTAATTTCTCCCTTCTATTTGACTCAGGTGTATGGGGTCTTTTATAATAGGATCTCACCCATAGGTTCTTTAGGGTGACCAAGACCAATGCCAATATCCTATAATGTACCTGTGAGAACTTATTGGTCAATGGTGTCAATGGAATTGAACCATTCCTGTCACTGGGCATTTTATTCTTTAGTCCATGTTTTCCAGTAAGGATATTTTTCCCATGTTGTAGGTCAGCTCCTTTTTAATTTCCCCCATCCCTTCTCTACTCTACCCAACTCTTTTAACCGTACTGTTAGCCCTTCTTGATCTGTTATTCCAATTTATCTTTTTATGCCATTGAATTTTATTTCTTGTCCCTTAAAAGCTTTTACCCATAGCCACTTACTAATTGCCTGGCCAAATGTCATTTGGGTTTCTCAAAAAAAAAAAAAAATATATATATATATATATATATATATATATATATATCTGATATTCAAAGGGCAAATACGCACAAATGAGAGAAAAGTGGCATTGTATTAATGGGTATGTTTTTACATTGATCAGAATGATTTTTTTAATGTTTAATTTAAATTTTTAACGCTGTATCCCGCTCCCTTATTCCCTCCCAATGCCACCCTCCCTCCCTCAGCTTCTCCCTGCCCCTTTCCAAGTCCACGGATTAGGGAGGACCTCTTCCCCTTTTGTCTGGCTCTCTTTTATCAGGTATCTTCAGGGCTGGATTTTTGCGGCTGAAGAGATGGCTCCGTGGTTAAGAGTGACTTTTCCAAAGGACACATGCAACCACCTGGCGGCTCACAGCTTTCTGCGGTTCTGGTTCCTGGGGGATCGGACACCTTCACAAACAAACACAAGAAGGCAGAACACTAATGTATGTAAAATAAAAATAATGGAATCATAAAAATATCAAAACAAAACTATACTTCTCTGTAAGAGAAGGCTAGCCAGCACACTTGAGCAGATGCCTTCTTTCACAGTTCTCTGAAGGCCTAACAGACTGTGTTGGGGCGAGATGGGGCATGTTCTATTTAAAATTATATATATATATATATACATATATATATATATATATATGTATATATATATAACGATTGCTTCCATTTCCATTTTTTTACCTGTGAATTTTGGCTTTTCATTATTCTTAGTAATTGAATAATATTCCATTGTATAATAAATTCACCATATTCTTATTACCCATTTATTTGTCAGTGAATATCTAGGTTATTTCTCTTTCCTTGCTTTTGTGAATAGAACCCTCATGGAGATGGATAAGCAGATATCTCTATATTAATGTAAATTAATTTAAACATTATGATGTTTTCCTCATTGGATTTCACAGTTTTAAAATTATGTATTTTTCCATAATACTTGTTTTCTTACTTATTAGTATTAGTGTTATTAGTATTTATATTTTATTCACTTTGTATCCCTATTGTAGCCACCTCCCTCATCTCCTCCTGGTCACACCTCCTCTCTCTTGGCACCCACCCTCATCCCTCTCCCCTAATCCACTGATAGGGAAGTCTTCCTCCCCTACTGACTCTAGCCTATCAGTTCTCATTAGGACTGGCTATTTCCTCTTCCTCTGTGGCCTGGCTAGGTTGCATCTCCAGGAGAAAGTGATCAAAGAGCAGGCAATTGAATTCATGTCAGAGACTGCCCTTACTAGTACCCTGCTCCCCTTACTAGGCCACCCACAAAGAATGAGTTGTCTATAGACTACATTTGAACAGGGTGTCTAGGTCCTCTCCATTCATGGTCCTTGACTGATGCATTGGTCTCTGCACCCTCTTCCCTGGCCTAGAGTTTTTGGCTTTGTTGGTCTTCTTGTGTGGATCCTGTCCTCTCTGGGTCTTTCTATTTTCCTCTTCTTCCACAAGATTTCTTGAGCTCTGTCCAAAGTTTTGCTGTAAATCTCTGCATCTGCTTCAATACCCTGCTGGGTGAAGTCTTTCAGAGCACAGGAAAGATTCTTAATTCTTTTTTTAATTAAATTTTTATTTTTTAAATTAATTACATTTTATTTATTTTACATCCTAGCTGTAGCCCCTTCCTTCATTCCCTCCCAATCCCACCCTCCCTCCCTCATATTCTCCCTGCCCCTCTCCAAGTTCACTGATAGGGGAGATATACCTCTCCTTCCATCCAACCCTAGTTTATCAGGTCTCATCAGGACTGGCTGCAATGTCCTCCTCTGTGTCCTGGGAAGGCTGCTCTTCTCTCAGGGGGGCTGGTTAAAAAGCCAACTACTGAGTTCATGTCAAAGACAGTCCCTCTTCCCCTTACTAGGGAACCCACTTGGATAGTGAGCTGCCATGGGCTACATCTGAGCAGGGGGTCTAGGTTATATCCTTGCTCTAGGTTATATCCATGAATGTACCTTGGAAGAAGGAGAAAACAAGAAACAGGGCAGGAGCTTACCACTGAGGGCCTCTGAAAGATTACCTAGCAGTGTATCAAAGCAGATGCTGAGACTCATAACCAAACTTCAGGCAGAGTGCAGGGAATCCTATGAAAGAAGAGGTAGTTAGCAAGAGCAACAGAAACAAAATATCTGGGCTCAGGCATATTTTCTGAGACTGATATTCCAACGAAGATGCTTAATTCTCATTCAGAATGGCAAACAAGATAGATACCAGAAGTTGTAGAACAGAAAGAAAAGGACAGCAGTTGTTTTCTTATTTTTGAATTTTGTTTTAATATTGGCACAATCAAATAATTTCTCAGTATACATCCAATAATTTTAAAATTTTAACAGAAACATTTAATTTATATGAATCTCATGTAGGAATAAACATAGTATGGATTATCCAATATTTGAATGTGTTAATTTTGAATGCCCACTTTGATGTTTGCTCATTGTATTTTTCAATATTTCTTTGCTTTTGATAATTTTATATTAGTTTGTTCAGTAAATCTCTGAAGAACTCTGCTAATATTGTTATGATGACAGAGCTTTCAATTCTACCATACAATTGTGTCCACTTTTGTTTTCTATATTTAAAAGGTATCTTATTTTAAAACGTTTAATCTAGAAGGATACGGAATCTTTAAAATTAAATGTTTTATCATTATATAAAGTCTGTCAGGATGTTTTTTGTTGTTGTTGTTGTTTTCAGAAGTCAGTTTTGCGTAGGGTCATTATCATACCTTCCTTATTTTAGCAATTGTCTAATCTTTATTAATCCATTGACTATATGCTTTCCTGTGCTTTAACCATAACAAATTATCCTTTTACAAACCAGAGTATTTACATGAATTCATTTGCTTCTTATTTTCCTTGCATTCTTTCATTTATAATAGTTCTGTATACTGAAATCAAACCTTTTACAAGCTCTGTGTTCTGTCACTCAGAAATGTCCCACCTGCCCTACACAATGCATTTCTTTTAAAAATATATTTCAAGTCAACTGTATCACATTACTATTACTGTGTTTACTAATTTCTCTCTCTCTTTTCAGTTCTCAGGATAAATCTCAGGGCCTATAATATGTAAGGTAAGTATTCTGCATGTTCTATACCCTTGCTAATATAAATTTTCTACTTGTGTTGTTTACATATTTATCTTTTTTACTCCTCTTTCTTCTGCTTTGATTATTTTCTCTTACCAGTCAGATTTTAAATTTTTTCACAGTGTTTTAATTTATTTAATAGAAATAATTATGCTATTTTTAAATTACCATTTAACTATTGAATTTCTCTAGATAAATAATATGTGTGACATATGTCTTATTAATATAATTTTGCTATATCAATAAAGACTCATTAGAGAATAATTTTTTTTCTAAGAGAAGGAAATCTCTAGCCTTTGTGAATTACCAATATTCCTGTTATGCAAGTCAATCATCTGGCTAAGACTTACCTTTAGGAATCTGCTCTGCCTTAAACTATGCTAAGATAACATAGTTTTACAACCCTTTCCTTCCCTTTTTTCTCTCCTCACTTCTCTTCCCTTCCCTTCTCTCTCTTTTCCTCTCCTCCCCTTCTCTCCCCTTCCTTCCCCTCCCTGTTCTCTTCTCTTCTAATTTTCTTCATCTGTTTAACAGCTAAGAATTACAGTGTTGTTGACCTGGTATTGTTCAAATTCTAATAAAACTATCTTCAATCTTTCTTCTGAAACTGTTCTTAGAATTGTTATTAATCAGGTAACTTGTGACAACTCTGCCAGCCTTCCTGACGTTTTCTAGGAAATAATAACACATGCACATGTACAGGCCCTCCCATGCATACACTTCCTTACATTACCTTACATTAAACATGAAGGCTAATTGATAAAACTGTAATGCATATCCAGTGTGAATCCAGAGGCATGGGAATGAGCAGTGCAGATTCTAATACAAACCCCAGGACAAAGTCAGAAAGCCAGTGTCTCCACTGAGAGAGCAAATCCTCTCTGGTCAGTCTTTTGTTCTACGCAGGTTTTAACATACTGAATGAAACAAAATCACACTGTTAGAGAATTCTTCATCCAGCCCATCAATTCAAATACTAATCTCTTAACAAAAGCTCTTAAGCATGTCTAGAATAACATTTAAACCAATTACTGGGTATCTGGTAGTCTGATCAAGTTGACATATAAAATTAATAGTCATCTTAGAATACATTAAATGGGATTAAACAATTCTAGAAGCATGTACCTTTTGCCAGCCCTTACCTGTGTCTGAATACCATAAAACACATTATGCTATTATTGCACACTCATAAGTGTGTTCACTTTCCTTCCCAGCCTTACTCAATATCATTATTGACAAAACTGTTTATCTGCGAATGTTTTTCACCTATGGTAACCTCTTCCCGACAAAGTTGCTGCATTTCTCTTGCTAGCCATCTTTTTTATTTCAGTTTGTCCTTCTGTATAGACCTATCAGCTAGGGCGTAGTGCAGGAATTATTGATATTATTATATTAATATAATATTTATATTACTATTCCTGATTGTGTGCATTTGTCTTTTCCTCGGCACGAGTAAGGCTAATCTGATTCCATTTAGTTTCTTGTATAGATAGATAGATAGATAGATAGATAGGTAGATAGATAGATAGATCCAGATCAGATCTGATGAAATGAAATGATAATTGTAACTTGTCTACTAATGTCCTTAATTCATGTATAGGATGGTAGTTATGGCAGTTTAAATATCTTCTGTCCATTGATGGTTATTATCTAGTTAGATTTCTCATATGTGGGTTTGTACATTTCATAATTTATGCCTAATAACCCAGTATAACATTTGTGCCTATTTGCCTTTTACCTTCTTTTGGGAACTCTAGTTTTGATAATGTAGTAGACATAACTTTAAAGCCTTTTAATATCCCTCTGTCTCTGTCTTTTTCTCTATGTCTCTTTCTGTTTTTTCTTTTTCTTCTGAATAATCAGGTAATTTTTATGCTCTCAAGATCTTCATTAAATCTGATTTTTCCTTTCAGTGATTTATATTAATTTTCCCTGTTATTTCTATGAGCAGATAGTATATACACTTGCTTTATTTTTAGCTATTTTTTTATTTTTATTAATTAATTCAATTTACATCTCAGCCATAAGCCTCTCCCTCCTGCCCCTTCCATATCTCTCCCTCCTCTATTCGTCAAAATAAGAAGCCACCCTACCAGACACCCCAACTCATATATTCACATGAGGACTGAGTTCAGCTTCCTTCTATGTGGCCTGGTAGATTATTACCATCACTGGGAAGAGCTCAGAAAGCAGACACTTACTTTATATTTCTCATCTAATGTTTATAATTTTCTAAATTTTTGATTGTGGTGATTTGAATAAGAATACTTATTCTATACGGCTGTCGTCAGAAAATCTGGCAATAAATATCACAGAGGATGTGGAGATAGAAATTTCACGAGTAATTTACAATAGAAGCATAGGACACAGTTATTTCATTCCTGAGCAAGTATCCAAACAACCCTATATCCAGCAGAGTTATTTTCATTCTCATGATTTTTGCTCTTCTTTATATTATGCCAAAGAAATGCAACCAACCTACTTGTCCATCAAAAAAATAAATGGACAGTAAAAAGGTTATGTATGTATTACATTATATCTATTACATGTACCCATATATAGATACTATACTCTAAAAATATACATATACATATGTATATCCCAAGATAAACAAATAATGCCCTAATAAACATCTATATTTTAAAAGCACATGCATATATACCAATGTCTGTATGATAGGATAAGAATTTTATTCCTTAATATTATATGCCAGAAATATATCACTCATTTTGTTTAATGTTTTAGGAGTTGACAGTTAAAAGATTAATTTGGATCTCGGATGAGCCTTGAACTTTTGGCTTTACAAATTGTTGCAATTGTTAAACTTTAATGGGACTTTTAAGGTTGAATGCAATACATTTTTGCAGTATAAGATTCTCCTGAGAGTATTGGGCAGGGGAAGAAAGGTCTGGTATTCACTTGAAAAGGAATAGAGTTATGACAGTTACTCTTAATTGTCATCTTTGTGAACTTAGAATGATTTGGAAGATATGCCTCGGCCATATTTGTGGAAGGTTATCTTGATTATAGGTAATGCCCCTTACCTGGAGCAGTGAATCCTGTGTTGCTTAAAGCACAGAAAAGGTGCTGAACATCAGCAAATATTCTTTGTTCTCTTTTTTTATTTTGATGTCATAATACTCAGCTGTTTTAAACTATTTCTGCCTTGACTTTCCCACCATGGTGAACCTATACCCAGAAACTGTGCTATAGAACAAATGAAATAAAAAACAAGCAAACAAACACTGCTTTCCTCTTTAATTTGCTTTTGTCAGGATATTTTATCATAGAACAGCAAAGAAACTATGAACTAAAATAAAACAGCAATGTATCAATCGTTTCTATGGAAATATATCAATGCATGTGTTTATTAAGTAGTTAGGACCACAAACAGGCAAAATATGAACACTGTGGTGATCCACAGTTGATAATTATAGATAGATAGATAGATAGATAGATAGATAGATAGATAGATCCAGATCAGATCTGATGAAATGAAATGATAATGGTAGAGTTATTAGAGTCACAAATTTAGAAGATGGATGGTCCTTCTGACTTGAGATTGTCTCCAAGATACTTGGATCTGCCTGGGGCCTCAGAATCTCTAAAGGATTCCATGAACCCTGTTGCCTTAAAAGTGTCCTGAAGGTAGCAAGCAATGCAAGAACTGCTTTCCTGACTAAGCTGTATAGCATCCTGAAATAATCTCTCCACATTACTGGAATTCACATATCTTTGAAGAGGTTGCCGGTCTTCAGGTGCTGTCATTTCTGAAGGATGGTGATGAAGTAGGCCTGGGATGGCAAGACATCTCCTGGAAACCATACCTGCTGTAATACAACAATAAAAAGAGTAAGGCACAGAAAGTATTTTCTCCTAATTTGCGGTTTACAACCGTTTATTCAACTGCTTTCTTATACCTTTTCAGTCGAGTTTACAGAAGTGTATTCAGAAGCGTATTAGCAGACTATGCACCCCAGTCATAATAGGGACACAAAACTAAGCAATATTATACCGCTGGCAGGCAAAAAACCATGCTGTATTACTCGAAAAACACTTTTCTAGTCATATTCCCATGGACATTACTCTCCCAAGATGTGGTCAAATAGAGCCATTAGAAGACTGTAACGGGACCAAAACACCAGCAAAAAAACTCACTGCACATCAGTGAAACAGTGTAGCTTGATCAATGTGGAATCCATAGAGTTCCCTGGAATGTTAATTTTCAGGCCTTCATGACACCCTTTTCTCACCACAATACAGTTTTCTGGCATCTTCAGTCAGCAGAGAGAACGCCAGAAGTGGAGGCTGGGGATTTCCTCTGCTGATGGCCAGGGCCTCCTGTGCTTATTCTGATCCCTCAAGGCAGTGGTCAATGGGCAGAAACCTGTCTTCCCAGAGAAGAGGTTCAGTGACTTTCACTCAGAGTGCTCTCAAAGGCATCATGAACTACTGTCAGAATGGCTGGTTGTCTTCCTCAGGATTCAGGCACACAGACTTCCTAGGAACATTTGAAAGAAGTATATCACATCTATCTTTCCTTGGACGTGCAGTTATTTTACGAACAGTGAGATTATTTTTGGCAAACTTTTACTCTGGCAGAGATTTTTTTTTTCTTTTTTGCACCATCAACCTTTGCTTTGCTAAATAACAAGTGTGCATTTATTCATTGTAGAATTTGTCATTATTGTGGTACTGTGTAGGGCTCTATGTGAAGGACAGAGGGGAACTGTGTGGACACAGTTCTCCCTTCCTGTTTGATGTGTGTCCCAGGGACTCAACTCAGGTGGCCTGGCTTGCATAGCAAGTGCCTTTATAAACTGAGCACCATCAGCACTTGAAGTTTGTACTAATTGTGTGGATAAAGGAAATAAATGGTGGCTTTCTAAATAAAATTTTTACTGTGGTAAAGGCAATCTATTGACAGGAAATTGATTGACAGCATCATTATTTTTGCTTCCCCCTAAACCTTAAATCCCAGCACTTTACAATGAACAAAGCTCGAGTTGCTTCTCAGATCAATGACCCTCCTCCCATCCAACATAGAAATCTTGATCTGTGTTCTCTTGCCCGGTGCTCAACACTTGGATTCCACAACCAGGTGTGGCTTTATGTACCTACTAGGAATAGCTATAAAGATTTATGAATATGTTGAACTCTACGGAGACCAGTTTGTGTCTGAGATGTTCACCATCTAAAAGAGTTTTATGAAATTTCTAAGCAATTTTAGCAAAAAAAAGGACATTTTATAGTGAACATGAGAAATATCAGTGTAAAGTTTTAAGATTTTATTTTTGCAATTTTAACGTAATACAAAACAGTTTATTCACAAGTAAAATCAATTGTATATATATTCACATAAGGGGCATTTAAAAAACAATTACAAATCCCTATTACTTTCCTATTATCTTAACTAAGTAAATAACTTAGTTATTTACTTAACTAACTAAGTTATTTACTTAACTAAGTTATTTACTTAACTAACTTCAATGTTCAATTACATATTTGAATATTAACATAAAACTTTACGTGCTATATAACTATCATTAATATAAAATATTGGCATTAATAATATGCTAATATTATTATGCATTAGTATGCATTTTGGCTTGATGTATCAAAAAATGTCATTACCTTTAATATGGTTAAATACCTTTTTGTTTTGTTTTGTTTTGTGAGACAGGGTTTCTCTGTGTAGCCTTGGCTGTCCTGCTGTCCTAGACTCACTTTGTAAACCTGGCTGGCCTCGAACTCACAGAAATCACCCTACCTCTGGCTCCCCAAGTGCTAGGATTACAAGCATGTGCCACTGCATTTCAAACTCTCAATTAGCTTACACTCCCACAAGGAAAAATATTGAAACTGTTGCCTGCAACCTGAATTGTAACTCCATAGAGGGATAGTCACATCTAATTATCATATCTTTCTATATTTCTAACTAAAACAAGTATAATTTTCAAATGTTTTACCACTTGTGGTGAGACTTAAATAATTACAGTTAATTAAATTATTTATTTTCATAGATGTAGATTGCTGTAAATATTGCTACATTGTTTTGTTCTGATTTTTGTTTATGCATTATTTTCTAAAATCTTAGGCTGAAATTACAAATCATCATTTTGTGCACTTTGTGTTCTGTTCTAATAAGATAATAGGATCTATATCACATTAATTTATGATTTATTAGAACATAGTTAATAGATGGCATTTCACTCAATTTTATCACTCAGTTTTGATAATCTTCAGAATTTATTTATTCATTTGAAAGCTGAGAATTGTATTATTAGTCTTTTTAACTTATATATATATATATTAAGTTCACTAAATCAATAAAATTTATGAAACTTTGACTGAAACTATTATTATATTTTGAGCATTCTTTAATATTTGTTTTATAAATTCTTTTAAATCATTGCATATGGCTTTCTCAGCGCAGACCTAACTGCCTGGGGTATACAACCGCTGAGACGGAGCCCCAACCACTTTAGCGGCAGACAAAAGCCAACAGTACGTACCCCGGAGTCCCAGATTCGCGCAGCGGCTGCACCATCCTCCCAGGGCGCGAATCTGCTAGACACCATACTAGCTCCGCAGGATCGCCATCACTGACGGTACGACCCGCCCAATCCCACAGTGACAGAGAATACGCTATATACTCACCGAAACCAGGCAGAAACGTCATACAACCTGGACACACCAGGCGCTGGGCCTCCCAAGCTTGGAGAGCACAACGAAGAGATCCCAGGACTTCCCAGAAAGCATTGGGACTAGCAAGCCAGTCTCCAGTTACAGCAGGACGTGGCAGCGGAGCAGTACTGAACTGGCTGGGCACCACAGTCCTCCAGTTTAAGACTAACCAGGGCCAAACCAGAGAACAGAGAGCCTGATTACCCCATCCCTGCTGAAGTGACCACCCTGAAATCTCCAGCTGCAGCAAGACCTCAGAACCTGGCAGTGACAGCAGCACAGAACTGGCGGAACACATCAAAGAAGCAGGGCCAAACCAGAGAGCAGAGAGCCCCAGATACCAAGATCTCTGCCAAGAGACCTGCCTGTATGTGAGTGCACCCTTGAGAATCTGCAGTTCCCCAGATCCTGGGTCCTTCTAAATCAGAAGCCAGGCATCGAACCCCCCTCCCACCCACATACCCACTTTGGGAAACAGAGGGGCACTAGGGACATTGAAGTTCCTGCCCTGTGGGCCTGATTGAGGAGCTAAGACAGTTAATACCAGAAATTGCGCTGCGATCATCATTAGCGCCTGCGACATATACAGTACAGAGCCCCTCCCACACACTCAAGGGTTCAACATTAGCCATCACTCTGTCCCTCGAGAAACTCATCCACGCACACTTACACACACAGACACATACGCGCGCGCACGCGCGCACACACACACTCGCATTTGCCCCGTTTGCGCCTGCGTACTTTCCTCCCACAGGTACAGCCAGTCCTCAGCACACGCTGAGAGTACTCAGCTTCCTGAAGAACTCTCCAGACACCAGAGAGAGACAGCACCAGTCTGATCTGCAGAATCCAAAAACAAACAGGGAAGGTTTCAGATAAGCCAATGGCCAGAGGTAGGCGAAAGAACACTTCCAACATAAATCAGAACATCATGACTTCACCAGCAAACCCCAAAATCGATGGATACACCAATTCAGCAGAAGCACAGGAAAATGATTTTAAAGCCATGCTTGCCCAATTATTTGAGGCTCATAAGGAGGAAATGAACAAGTCTTTCAAAGAGATGGCCAGTCAATTGGAGGCAAAGAAAGAAGAAATAGACAATATCCTTAAAGAAACACAGGCAAACATAGCCAAACAAATAGATACACAAGTAGAGGAAAAATTAGTGGCATATAAGAAGGAAATGAAAAAAGAAATAGAGGCCATCGTAGAGAGACAGGAATCCAAATTCAAACACGTGAAAGAAATGGTGCAAGGCATGAAAACAGAATTAGAATCAATAAAGAAAACACAAAATGAGAAAACCCTTGAGCTGGAGAACTTGGAGAAAAGATCAGGAACCACAAAAGTAAGCATCACCAACAGAATACAAGAGATGGAAGAGAGAATCTCTGGAGCTGAGGACACACTTGCAGAAATGGATACTTCTCTCAAAGAAAAAGTAAAATCAGAAAAGTTCCAATCACAAAATATCCAAGAAATCAAGGATGCTATGAAAAGACAAAATCTAAGAATAATAGGAATTCACGAAAAAGAAGACTCCAGGCTCCAAGGTCCAGAAAATATTTTCAAGAAAATCATAGAAGAAAATTTTCCCAACTTAAAGAAAGAGATGTCCATAAATATACAAGAGGCCTACAGAACTCCAAATAGACTAGACCAGAAAAGAAACACATCACGTCACATCATAGTCAAAACACTAAATCTACAGAACAAAGAAAAGATATTAAAAGCAGCAAGGGAAAAAGGCCAAGTAACATATGAAGGTAGACCTATCAGAATCACGCCGGACTTCTCATCAGAAACTATGAAAGCCAGAAGGGCCTGGGCAAGTATCATGGAGACTCTAAGAGATCACAAATGTCAACCCAGACTACTATACCCTGCAAAGCTTTCAATCAACATAGATGGAGAAAACAAAATATTCCATGACAAAACTAAATTTATACAATATCTACACAGCAAACCATCCCTACAGAAGATACTAGAAGGAAAACTCCAATCCAATGAAAACAAATTCACCCAAGAAAACAGGGCATACAAATAATGTCCCAACAAAAATGAAAAGAAAACAAGCAATGAATCAGGGTTAGATCATCGACTCCATTACAAAAGGAACTAACATGCATTGGTCACTATTATCTATCAATATCAATGGACTCAACTCACCAATAAAAAGACACAGGCTAACAGAATGGTTAAGGAAACAGGATCCAACATTCTGTTGCATCCAAGAAACACACCTATGCAACAAAGACAAACACTACCTCAGAGTAAAGGGCTGGAAAACTGTTTTTCAAGCAAATGGTTCCAGAAAACAAGCTGGAGTAGCCATACTAATATCTAATAAAATAGACTTTCAACCCAAGTTAATCAAAAAAGATAAGGAGGGCCACTATATTCTCATCAAAGGAAAAATCCACCAAGAGGACATCACAATCTTGAATATCTATGCCCCAAATACAAGAGCACCGACATTCGTAAATGAAACATTATTAAAGCTTAAATCATACATTGATCCTAATACCTTAATAGTGGGAGACTTCAACACTCCACTCTCACCAAGGGACAGATCAACTAGACAGACACCAAATAGGGAAATAAAAGCACTCACAGAATCCCTAAATCAAATGGACCTAATAGACGTCTATAGATCATTTCACCCAAACTCAAAAGAGTACACCTTCTTTTCAGCACCCCATGGAACCTTTTCCAAAATAGACCATATAGTGGGCCACAAAGCAAGCCTCAACAGATACAAAAGGATTGAAATAATCCCTTGTATACTATCTGACCACCATGGACTAAAGCTCGACCTCAACAACAACAGAAACAACAAAAAGCCGACACGCACATGGAAACTAAACAACTTACTACTCAATGACAGCTGGGTTAAGGAAGAAATAAAGAAAGAAATTAAAGACTTCCTAGAATTCAATGAAAAGGAAGGCACAACATACCCAAATTTATGGGACACACTGAAAGCAGTTCTCAGAGGAAAATTTATAGCACTAAGTGCCTGCAAGAAGAAATTTGTAACATCACATACAAACAACTTAATGGCCCAACTGAAAACCCTAGAACAAAAAGAAGCAGAGACACCCAAAAGGAGCAGACGGCTGGAAATAATCAAACTAAGGGCTGAAATCAATCAACTAGAAACAAATAAAACTATCCAAAGAATCAATGAAACAAAAAGCTGGTTCTTTGAGAAAATCAACAAGATAGACAAACCCTTAGCCAAACTAACTAAAAAGCAGAGAGAAACTATCCAGATCAGCAAAATCAGAAATGAAAATGGGGACATAACCACAGACATTGAGGAAATCCAAACAATTATTAGGTCATACTACAAAAGCCTATATGCCACAAAATTTGAGAATCTAAATGAAATGGATAATTTTCTTGAAAGATTCCATCTACCAAAACTAAGTCAAGATCAGGTAGAAAGACTGAATAGCCCTATATCTCCCAAGGAAATCGAAGCAGTCATTAACAGTCTCCCTTCGAAAAAAAGCCCTGGACCAGATGGCTTCAGCGCAGAATTCTACAAGACCTTCAAGGAAGTGCTAACTCCAATTCTCCTCAAGCTATTCCACAAAATAGAAACAGAAGGAACACTACCAAACTCATTCTATGAAGCCACAGTCACCTTAATACCTAAACCACACAAAGACCCAACAAAAAAAGAGAACTTTAGGCCTATCTCTCTTATGAACATTGATGCAAAAATACTCAATGAAATACTTGCAAACCGAATCCAAGAACACATCAAAGATATGATCCACCATGACCAAGTAGGCTTCATCCCAGGCATGCAAGGGTGGTTCAACATACGGAAATCCATCAATGTAATCCACTACATAAACAAACTGAAGGAGAAAAACCACATGATCATCTCCTTAGACGCCGAAAAAGCATTTGACAAAGTCCAACACCCATTCATGTTTAAAGTCTTGGAGAGATCAGGGATACAAGGCACATACCTAAACATAGTAAAGGCAATATATAGCAAGCCTATAGCTAACATCAAACTCAATGGAGAGAAACTTAAATCAATCCCACTGAAATCAGGGACAAGACAAGGCTGTCCATTGTCCCCATATCTCTTCAACATAGTACTTGAAGTCCTAGCCAGAGCAATAAGACAACTAAAGGAGATCAAGGGGATACAAATCGGAAAGGAAGAGGTCAAAGTGTCACTATTTGCAGATGATATGATAGTATACATGAGCGACCCCAAAAATTCAACCAGAGAACTCCTTCAGCTGATAAACACCTTCAGCAAAGTGGCAGGATACAAAATCAACTCAAAAAAATCAGAAGCCCTCCTATATACCAAAGACAAAACGGCTGAGAAAGAAATTAGGGAAACAACACCCTTCACAATAGCCACTAATAACATAAAGTACCTTGGTGTGACCCTAACCAAGCAAGTGAAAGACCTGTTTGAGAAAAACTTCAAGTCTCTGAAGAAAGAAATTGAAGAAGATATCAGAAGATGGAAAGATCTCCCGTGCTCATGGATTGGTAGGATTAACATTGTGAAAATGGCCATACTGCCAAAAGCAATCTACAGATTCAATGCAATTCCCATCAAAATACCAACTCAATTCTTTACAGACCTTGAAAAAAAGATTCTCAGCTTCATATGGAGAAACAAAAAACCCAGAATCTCCAAAACGATCCTGTACAACAACAGGTCATCTGGAGGTATCTCCATTCCTGATCTCAAGCTGTACTACAGGGCAACAGTAATAAAAACTGCATGGTACTGGCATAGAAACAGAAAGGAGGATCAATGGAACCGCATAGAAGACCCAGAAATAAATCCACACACCTATGAATACTCGATATTCGACAAAGAAGCCAATTCCATTCAATGGAAAAAAGACAGCATCTTCAACAAATGGTGCTGGACCAACTGGATGTCTACATGCAGAAAAATGAAAATAGATCCATATTTATCACCCTGCACAAAACTAAAGTCAAAGTGGATCAAGGACCTCAACATAAAACCAGATACCCTAAATCAATTGGAAAAAAAAGTGGGGAACAGCCTAGAACTCATTGGCACAGGAGACAACTTCCTGAACAGAACACCAACAGCACAGGCTCTAAGAGCAACAATCAATAAATGGGACCTCATGAAACTGAAAAGTTTCTGTAAAGCAAAGGATACCGTCATCAAAACAAAACGACTGCCTACAGATTGGGAAAGAATCTTCACTAACCCTTTATCTGACAGAGGACTACTATCCAGTATATACAAAGAACTAAAGAAGCTGAAAAGCAGCAATCCAAGTAATCCAATTAAAAAATGGGGAACAGAGCTAAACAGAGAATTCTCGACAGAGGAATATCGAATGGCAGAAAAACACTTAAAGAAATGCTCATCCTCATTAGCCATCAGGGAAATGCAAATCAAAACGACCCTGAGATATCACCTTACACCCATCAGAATGGCCAAGATGAAAAACTCAAGCGATAACACATGCTGGAGAGGTTGTGGAGAAAGGGGAACCCTGCTCCACTGCTGGTGGGAATGTAAACTGGTACAACCACTCTGGAAAGCTATCTGGCGCTTTCTAAGACAAATAGGAATAGTGCTTCCTCCAGACCCAGCTATACCACTGCTAGGTATATACCCAAAGTTTGTTCAAGTACACAAAAAGGACACTTGCTCAACCATGTTTATAGCAGCTCTATTTGTAATAGCCAGAACCTGGAAACAACCCAGATGTCCATCAACGGTGGAATGGGTACAGAAATTGTGGTATTTTTATACAATGGAATACTACTCAGCAATCAAAAAGGAGGAAATCATGAAATTTGCAGGCAAATGGTGGGATCTAGAAAAGATCATTCTGAGTGAAATATCCCAGAAGGAGAAAGACAAACATGGGATATACTCACTTATATAGACCTATAAGATATGATAAACATAATGAAATCTATACACCTAAAAAAGATAATCAATTGAGCGGACATGGGGTAAGATGATCAATCCTCATTTAGAAAGACAGATGGGATGTGCATTGAACATATGACAGGAGTCTACTGAGCGCATCTGAAAGACTCTAACTAGCAGTGTTTTCAAAGCAAAGACTCATGACCAAACCTTTGGCAGAGTACAGGGAATCATAAGAAAGAAGGGGAGTTAGTCTGATGGGGAAAGGATAGGAGCTCCACAAGGACCAAATATATCTGGGCACAGGGTCTTTTCTGAGACTGACATTCAACCAAGGACCATGTATGGATATAACCTAGAACCTCCACTCAGATGTAGCCTGTGGTAGCTCAGTAACCAATTGGTTTCCCAAAGTGAGGGGAACAGGGACTATTTCTAACAGGAACTCGATGACTGGCTCTTTGGTCTCCCCACCCCCGAAGGGAGGAGCAGTCCTGTTAGGCCACAGAGGAGGGCTTTGCAGCCAGTCCTGAAGATACCTGATAAAACAGGATCAGATGAATGGGGAGGAGGTCCCCCCCATCAGTGGACTTGGAAAGGGGCACGGTGGAGATGAGGGAGGGAGGGAGGGAGGGACAGGGAGGGAATGAGGGATTGGGACACGGCTGGGATACAGAGTTAATAAAATGTAACTGATAAAAAAAATAAAAAAAAAAGAAATAATGCAAAAAAAAATCATTGCATATGAAATATTTTCGTATTCATTTCTAGAATATTTTCTCCCCTCCCTCTCTTCTTCCTCTTTTCTACTCTCTCTCTCTCCCTTCCTGCCTCCTCTTCCTCCCTCCCTCCTTTTTTTCAATTTTCTTTCCAGTTTCATACCATGCTGGGAAAGATGTCCTTTTTAGTCTTACAGCATAGCTTCTTTAAATAACTGTTTGGAAACCAATGAATGAATAACAGTTAATTACAGGGGATCTTTTTTATTTCATGAAGATTATTCTTTGTATTATTATTATTCCAAATAATTGAGACAGTAGGTGTCTGGATCACAAAGGATCCTGTGTGTGGCCTCCTGTTTTTTTTTTTTTTTTTTAATCGCGAGAAATGGAAAGGAAAGCGCTTTCTTACGCTTCCTAGTCAAGTGTGAGGCTGTGGTGGCATTCGCTCTTCTCTTAACTGAAACAAAGGCTACCGCTGCTGTGGAATATGTCTTTTCTCCTGGGGGAGTGGAAGGCATTTCCCACTTCATCTTTGTACTCCCCTGTTGTTCAGATAAGACCGGGATCTGCTTGCAGGTGGGTGTAATTGAAAGCTAAAATGAGTTTCTCTAAAGATTTCCTGGGTCACTTTCCCAGGGCAGAAGTTACTAGCCCCTGTAGGTTTATGATTCAGGCATACAAACTTTGCAAGAAATTGTCCACGATGCTTACCTCACTCCTTTCCCCTCTTTCTTGGCAGTAGTGTGCCCTAGCACAAGACAGCTGCAATTTTTC